>NW_017308424.1:38468-127179 GCF_000935625.1 Nanorana parkeri | reverse complement strand
TATATTTATAAATATATATCCCTGAATTGCACTTTGCACACATTGTTAACTCTGGAGAGTTGCATAGAAGAGGGATCATTAGTATCTATGCTGTAAATCTGTAAATAGGGTAGGGGGTTGGTTTACGTTTAGCAAAAGAAAACTGGCCATGTCTGACACCATTCAGTTCATAAAAAATACTCCCAACAGGCCCAACAGGCCTCAGGAGCTGAGAGCACAGAATCAAACTCACAGGAGAAGTTTTTAGGATTGTTTTCCATAGTTACAGATCCCCTCCTTTGCAGGCTGTGCAGTAAAGAGAATTTGTTTAGCCTGTCTTAGCAGTGTAGATTTATTGCCCTCAGAGCTTCTGGTCATCCGTGCCAGTGTTGACATTCATCCTGTATGCCTAATGAATGCAATTAGCACTGCAGATTATGCATGCACTGCTGATTGCAAAGTAGGCACATTTAATATTTTCATGTTGAATAGACTGCTTTATATTCCTGTACTTAAACTATTAATTTTTTAGTGAGCTTGGCCTGGCCTAAAATGTTTCCATGTGTATTTCTGGGACCTTGTCATGTCTCCAAATCTTGCCAGGTGAGATTTAAGTGAAACTAAACTTGCCTCCACTTCAGTGATGTCCAATTGTACAGTTTCTACATGATCATTCCCTAGTTGGGTGATCCTGAGGGCCAACATGCAGGGACCCCATCTCCACCATCAGAGGCCCTCCCATCTCCTACTTCTACTCAGCCATCGACCTGCACCGCAGTTTAATTTATATAGGACACGAGTTCTTGGTGTGACAACTGACTGTAGCGTGATCCTGTGTAATCATATCTTAAAGTACTAACTTAACATTTTTTTTCAAAGAATACAAGGTGTTCTGTGAATGGAGGAGTTTGTTATTTATGAACACAGGCCAGGATCTGTAATTAAGGAGATTCCCAACTTATTTTCACAAATCAACTAATAACTCGAGTTCTTTATTTGCGCTAACTTGAAGACCAAATATAAACAATAATGTGCAAAAATATATATATTTATTAACTAAAATCAGTGCAGAATAATAATCAAAATATATCTGGTGACAATAAAGAATATGGATCAAAATTGCAATAACTTTGATCAGCAAGATAATAATAAAACCACAGGATATAAATTCCAAATATTAATACAACAAAACCAAGTAACTCCTGGAATGCAATTAGTAGCTTCTCAGTAACTAAACGCAATGTGACAAAATAATGTGCAAATTCAACTCGTGACCTCTCCGAGCCAACCAGATGTTCAAAAGCTCAAATTTCTACTGCGCGCGAACTAACTCATAATACTATGCACAGGACTGGCTAATCAGCCAAGAATCTATTTAAGGTAAAGACAAACTTCCACTGTTATTTTATTTTTATGTATACATCGCAACTAGACCATTGACTAGAAACTGAAATCAGCTTCATGGAGATTCTATAAATATTTCTCCCAAGATTGAAAGGGAGACGATTTTTACTGCAGATAAAATTACTCTAATTCAATCTTGATGCTTACAATGACCAAATGGTTTAGTTAGGTATACAGTATATGGCTAGTCAATTGCCTACAGAGAAATAGAAATGTATACTTTAGCAAAAATGTAAAGTTCTCTTATCAAAAAGATGTCAGCTTTGTGTCAGTGTGGGGACAAGAGATGTTCAGGTCCTATTTGGTTCCGTTCCCCCTGGAAGCCCATCCATCAACTTCAGATCTCTCCCTCCTGTGTCCATGTACATCCTCCTTTATATTCTTTCCTTTTTTCAGTCCAGACCTAACTTTCTCTTAACTTTTATCACCCAAAAATATGGGAAGAAAGCTTATCTTAAACTAATTATGATGTCAGGAACTAGATCACCTTACTCCAATTTACTCCAAATTACCTGAAGAGGGCAATGTTGGACTAGGAATAGTTTTGGATTTTTCCTTAAAATTCCAATATTATCCCATGAGATGACCTCTGACCTACGTCTATAAAATTAAGAATAAATCAGATATCTTTGACAGCACATGTCAGACTTACTGTCTCTCTTTAAAAGATGTATAATTTGAGAAAGTCTGAGCAAGAAAAACAATTCAATTTTCTTCTACATACATTGAGCATTAAGTCATCTACTAAGACCATAGTTTACTTACATTCTTTCACTGATTACAAAATAACAATATACCTAATGTGATTATTTGTACTTTTAAAAAACACCATATTAATAATGTCTACTAATATATGTCAATAAGTACAACCAGTACTTATTGTATAAAGTATATGTAGATCCTAATAATTAATTTATCTTATTTGCTGCCTTCTGGTCTGTCAATATGCCATTTCAAGCATGGTACATTTGTTCAATAAGTGCAAAGAAAAACAAAAACCTGTTGATCTTGGCAAAAATGCACTGCTGCCATGTGCTCTCCCCTGCAGTGTTATATCAAACAATGTTATCAGTCATGCACTGTTTACATCTGTAAACTACAGAACACCTTTTTCATGTTATGGAAATGAGGAGAGGGTGGAAGTGTTCTCTAGCCCTAACACACTTCCTATCCTAGGTTGACAACGCTACTTCTTCTTAGTTGCAATACAGGGAGTGAGCGTTGTTACCCTTGCAGAGAAAATTTGTCGTTTGTAGAGTCTTGGGTAAGAATAAAATAAAAATGACTGAAAAAAGGTCAGTCACCACAACTGAGGATTTTTAAGCTACAATATATTAGATCTTTGATTTTTGGATTCTTTTTGTTGTTTGCATACACTTTAACCCTAATTTTACATCACTTTGCTTTATAAAAAACAGCTACAATGTATTGCACTATAATAAATACAATTTTCATTAGCTCAAGGTTTCATAACAATTAATACCTCATCTTATGAGAACTTTCTTGTTTTCATATGTCTTCTGGAGAGGTGTAATGAAAAAAAAAAAAGCATAATGATAATGAGCGGTTTTACATAGTTGGCCACTCCTTTTGTCTGCAGTGGTTTAAAGTGAGTATTAAGGACTCGAATACAGCTCACTTGCTTAGAGAGGCTAATCTATTTCATCATGTGTTGGGTTGTCCTGCTCCTTATTCTTGCCAGTAATTTCACAAGTAAGAGATTCAAATGTGGATTCAGATTTCATACAGTTGATATGTCTTGTTAACATTCTCTTCTCTCTGTTTTGTAGATGCCATGGCTCAGATTAGTGTGATTCAGGACGCTGCAATGTCAGTGTCTCCTGGGGTGAACATCCGTCTGTCCTGTAGGCTCAGTGGAAGCACAGTAACTAGTGGTAACTATCCAGGTTGGGTCCACCAGACACCTGGAAGTGTCCTCAAAGGTGTAGTTGGGAGTTATGGTACGGGCAACCAAAATTATAACCCAGCCTCACCACGATACACAGGATCTATATCTGGAGGATCAGCTGTCCTGACTATTACCAATGTGCAGGCTGAAGATGATGGTATTTTCTACTGTACTCTGTGGTCTAACAGTGTGTACACAGTGTTACAAATTAAGCAGAACTGAAACATAAAACACATCTTAGTTTGCTCACCTGTTACATTAATATTAGAGTAAAGATATTTTTGTGATAATTTTTAAAACCAGACAAATTGTGAGTTATTCTCCTGAATCTATGTTTGGCGAATTGATGATTAATCTTTACAGTCTGCAATTCATATATCATTATCATCTGGTTACCTATACAATGTGATTCTTTTGCATAAAAAGCAGATATATATAGAATAATGTAGGAGAATTAGAAATGGATGAATTTGTAATTTTCCTTTTTCGACCATCCCTAATTCAGAAAACATGTATATAACCATACAGTTTACACCACCTGCCATGGGAACGCATATTACCCACCTTGTGATTATGCGGTGGATCCCAAATGTATGTAGATTTTAAAATTTAGGATTTGGATTCAGGACATCGCAAATGCTCTACCGTAGCTTTTCCTTTTTTTGTGGATTTTTCCTGATGCAGTCACATTAATCTCATTTATAGCTATGGATATAACAGATACTTCTTGTTTCTGCATCTTCAGGGCAGCTATGGACCCACCTAAACCTCATTGTGGATTTCCTGTCCTGTGAAAAAGCTCTTGAGATCTCCTGAATGCCAAGCCCCTGATCACTATCTGAATAATACACAGGAGACATTAGGGATTCTCTCAGAAGACCAATGTCTCAGTAAATCCTACCAGTCACCAAGTATTGATAAGGGAGGGATTGACTCACTGTAAATACTGTATGGAAGCACAGGAAGTGGGTAAAGGTCACATCCGTAGAAGTAAACCAATATCCCCATGGGCTCACCATAGTAAAATAATAAGTAAAATAATAATAATAATAATGTAAAATAAAAAATAGAAAATAACCCAATAAATTTATAACACCCATGCACACGTGTAACATTCATATACACAATAGGAACCTCCAGACATACGGTACCTAAAATCCTAATTTTAGCACACACATTAGGCTTCCCTGTCAGTATGTTTTTAGAATATATTTAGGGGCATAATTTTATCTTAATGCTAAATAGAAGTTTTTAGTGTAAGTACCCTATTTCTAACTTTTGTATACATTTTTCTGTATACATTTGTGTATGTTGTTTTTCATGTGCGCACATTTGGGGTTTTAACTTGTCTGCACCAAACTAATAAAAAAACTAAAAAAAAGTTTTGTTCTTATATAAACTTTAAGGAGCTGTGGGAAAATTTAAGGGACTGTGTAGGGGCTTTATAATTAGGATTGGTGGACAGCTCAGTTCTCTTTACTGGAATCCAATCCTGCAATAATAGAAATGTAAACCGAAAGCATGTTATCCTTTTTCTTTAAAAAAGGATAACGTTCGGCTAATCCTTCAGCTCCTTTCGGCTGCAGAAAGAGTTCAGACGAAACGAATGGTTGCTGTAGGTGCTATTCCGTATAGCACGTACAGCAGCCGAAGTAAACAACTGAACGCAGCTGAGCTGAACGAAACATGCTATGGCTTGGCAAAGCTGAACAAACATCCAGAGCTGGGAGAATGCAAACCGAAGCAATGGAATATTGTTAAAAAGAAAAGTGTTCCCCTCCCCAATTCACCCTTTAGATCTGGTAAAAATGTTAGGGTAAAACCCATGTCAAAAAAAAAAAAAAAAATGTGTGAGGTTCCCCTGCAAAGTCATACCAGACCCTTTAGGTGTGGTAGGATTTTTAAGGGGGACCCTTGTTTTGTTTTCAAATAAAGGACTTTTTCAAAGTGTAGTATTTTTTTAAATACTTTTCTTTACTATTATTGTTGAATGTGTAAGGCCCTATTCACACTGAGCGACATGAAAATTGCGCGATTTTGAGCGATACTGAGCGATATTGAGCGACTTGTCGCGCGTCTCCCATGTCTTGGGCTGTATGCAATCAGGAGCAATATCGCTGAAATCGCTCGAAAAAAGGGTCATGTAGGAGCGACAAGCTACCAGCGACGAGCTACAAGCGATATTGAGCGATATTGAGCGACGAGATGTGAACAGCTCCATTGAAATGGATTGGAGAAGCTACATAGAGCGATATCGCGTGGAAATATGAGCGATATCGCTGCAAAAATCGCTCGATAAATCGCTCAGTGTGAATGGGGCCTAAGGGTAACAACTACCCCTTACTCATTCACAAGGGGTGTACCCAGATTCCTTATGAAATCGGGCATTCAGACTCCTATGAGCCCCCCTGTCAACAGACCCCCCACAACCACCGGGCCAGGGTTGTGAGGAAGAGACCCTTGTCCTCATCAACATGGGGACAAGATGCTTTTCCATTTGCTGTGGTCCCCCCTCCCTATGTAGGCGTGGTCTATTCACTCGTTAGGGTGTTTTTCTTGTGCTATATGACCATGTAAGAACACCTCCCTCCTGAGGAAGCAAATACAGCGAAACACGTGGACACAACAAACCACCATGGCATTATGAACAGATCAGCAAAGACTAAGGCGGTTATTCACAAAGCTGCCAAAGGATTTAGCTGAATGTACGACTAATCCTTCGGCTCGCTTCGGCTGGGATCGGTGCATACTTCCGTTAAAAAGTACATGGTGGCAGTGGACGTTTGGTGTGTAAAGGGTTAACTTCATGGTTTACCAACCCTAGTGACGATTGCTCTCAATCTGCTGGCCTGAGATTGTTGTCCTGCGAACTGAGAAATCTCTGTGCAGTGTGAGGTTGAGAGTGGTACCGTCAAGTCCTCATGACGCCACGCTCGGTTCAGAACTGAGTATAGTCACGTGTGATTGACGTACAGCGGGTTCGGGCCAGGCGTACGTCACAATGATAAATAAAAAAAATCATATTTATAGTGTAAAATAACAAATATAAAATAACCTCATATACATATAACACACGTGCACGTACAGTATCTCATAGAAGTGAGTACACCCCTCACATTTTTGTAAATATTTTATTATATAATTTCATGTGACGACACAGAAGAAATTACACTTTGCTACAATGTAAAGTAGTGAGTGTACAGCTTGTATATCAGTGTACATTTGCTGTCCCCTCAGGCCGGCGGTGGAGGGGAGGAGTCAGCTGTCAGAGAAGACCAAGCTCTCCTCCCCGCACCGCTCCCTCAGCCTCCTGTGACAGAGAGTAAGGATGGAGAGTGGGTACAAGCAGTCAGCAATCAGTGATCGCTGAGTGTTTGTAAATAATTGAGGATATCAAATGTTTACTGTGTCCCCAATTATTAATGAATGGGAAGTGCTCTACATCACTTCCTGTTCATTCATGATTGTGGATATAGTAAACGTACTATATCCACATGTTATGAATGAACAGGAAGACTCAGTATAGAGGGTTCCTGTTCATTGATAACAGGGGACACAGAAAAAGAGATTAAGGACTCTGTGTCCTCAATCTCTTTTTCTATTTTGAAAGGGAAATAACAGGGGTCTGTTTAGACCCCCAATATTTCCCCAAAGCCCCAACAGTAAAGTAAAAACATAAATATTTTTTTAATACAAATAAAATATTTTAAAAAAAATGTAAAAGGTTAGAAAAAGAATTTCAGTTTCAGTCTGGAGGTTTTTTTAATTTTCGGTTTCATTTCGCTTTTGAAAATGTCATTTTGGTGCACCACTAGTATTTAGATTTACTTCACCCATTAGCACTTACCACCCTCTATGTTGACCGATAAAAGCGATGTACAGAATGGAGATATGATGCTGAGAAACTTTTATTGATAAACTTCAGGGAGAGAAGTTGAGGGTTTAGATCATCCAGGCTGATTTAGACTCCTTTAACCACTTGCTGCCCGGAGCAATTTCTTACATTTGCGCACACATAATAAAATCAGATAAAAGCAGCAGCCTTAGAGCCTGGGTGAACAGGTACGTAAAAGTCCTTTACACAATAACCCTAGACAAAAACAAGCATACCTTTGTAATGTGGTGGTAGCCTCACTGCAAGGGACGTTTTTGTTTTTTTACCTGGGGAAAGCATTTAATAACTGGGCTCTATCCCCAGGACTTATGTTATAATAAAGAAAATAGCTTACACAACCTGTAGGGTATTTTCCTAGGCAGGACTCAGTTTTAAAAGTTCAAAAAGAAGTACAGGACCGGGGAAGGACACTATCTGCATGAAGTCTGCATGTTCTCCCCATGCTTGTGTGGGTTTCTTCCGTGTACTCCTCTTTCCTCCCACACTGCAAAGAAATGCTGCTAGGTTAATTGGCTCCGGTCTGTGTGTATGTACTGTATGTGTATATGAGATAGGGACCTTAGATTGTAAGCTTTTTGAGGGCAGGGAGTGATGTGAATGGACAGTATGTAAGGTGTTGTCAGTGGCGTCACAATGGGGGTGCGGCCCGGACCCGGGTGACACCATTGGAAGGGTGACACCAAAATGACTGACAGTCATAGATCGAGATCCCGACAGTTGCAGGAGAGAGGAGGGGACCCAGTGGCATACCTTATCCCGTCGGGTGAACGTCCCCTCCTCTCTCTGCTGCCGTCCATCACCAAGATGGCCGCCGGCAGGTATCACCAAGATGGCCATGCATGCTCGTGGTGATGTCACGGTGGGGTGTCACCCGGTATCTGCTCCGGGTGACACCCGACCTCGGGACATCCCTGGGTATTGCATAAATTGTTAACACTATATAAATACCTGTAATAAGTAAATAAATAAGTAAAGTTTAATTCATTGTAAATTACATTTAGTGAGTGTCTAGAATCTTGATTTATATATCTAATTATTATCTGTATTCTGCTCCAGGGATCCCAACCTGAAAAAAGTAGTTTCAGGGAGGTGCCCTCTCATTTCAGGGAGCTGCCCTCTGCCCCCCCCCCTCTTCCGGGGTTGGGGGGGGAGGGAGAGCTCCCCCCTGAAATGATGGCAGATAGCAAAGAAGCTGATGCTTCCCGGAATTAATGGGTAGATTGCTATTGGCTATTTGAATTTGCAATAGCCAATAGCAAGCTGGCTATTGCACCCGCCCTCTGCTGCTGTCAATCAGCAGAAGAGGACCTGATGAAGAATATCAGGTCCACCTCTGCTGATTGACAGCAGCAGTGGGCAAGTGCAATAGCTAGTCTGTTATTGGCTATTGCAAATTCAAATAGCCAATAGCAATCTAGCTATTCGTTTCTATGCCGTATTTTTTCTTTTTTTCCTCTGACGGCGGCTGGCGGCTCTGATATCAGAATAAAAATAAAAAAACAAAACAGACAGCAGAGAAATGTTTACTCTGCTAGATATAGCAGAGTAAACCTTTCCGGGAGAAAGTATTCCTCTCCTGGTCGGCCAGGAGCCGCTGATAGCGGCGGACTCCCGGAACGCCCAGGAGAGTTGGGATGTCTGCTGTTCTTTAAAGTGTTTTAGCAGCATTTTGATTCCCTTTTACAATGACATTCAGTTAAATTATTATATTTGCACTTTTCTTTTGTGTTATGCTGATGTTTTCTAGCTTAGAGAGTCTTTCACTTTCAATATTGCCTAGCACTGCAATGACTGACTTTTGCTGCACTGCTACTGACTCCTCTATGACTGCACCATCCAGAACTCATGTAGAAGGACTGAGAATAGAGGAACAGTGCAGCCAGTGAGGCTCATCAGAATAATGCAAATAAACCTATAAAGGACGAGTTTAATCACAAATCATTGGAAGTTCTGATCATTTGCATGAAGGTATGGACAATATTTATAGGTGGATGTGAAGCATTTTGACCATGTTTTTGTTTTAAGACAACACGTTCACGTGTCTGTCATGATGTTGAGAACCTCAATCCTAATTTTCACCATATTTGGTTCATGTATGATAAGTTTTATGACCACATTTCTTGCCAGTTGTCTTTTCTTTGTATTCATTCATTTTATATTCTTATTTCAGATGCTGTGGCTCAGATTACGGTGATCCAGGAGAATGCAATGACTGTTTCTGTTGGTCAGTCTGTCCGTCATGTAATATCGAAGGAGGTTCAGTAGTCGCAAGCAACTGGCCACACTGGTTATTCCAAGCAGTTGGGAGTCTCCCTAAACTTGTAGTTGGCAGTAATGGTAATGACAATCATAATGTAAGCCCCTCATCACCTCGATACACTGGATCCATTTCAGGAAATGCAGCTGTTCTAACCATCAGCAATATTCAGGCAGAGGATCATGGAGAATTTTACTGTGGCTTATGGTCAAGCAATGCATGCACAGTGTTATATGTTAATGCAGAACTCATTCTTTAACCACGACTTCCTCCTTTGTTCAGGCAAACATATTTTTTTAAGTTTAACTTACTTCTGAATGCAGAACTGAAGTTCATGCAGATGTAAAATGTTCAAAGTAATGCAGCTCTGTATTCATTAATACATTATTTTAGGAATAAGAGATCATGCGGACCAAAACCAAGTATACATTGTGTAACAAGCAACAGTACACCGTTAAACCCACTGCAGTGTCGGGTCCCCAACAGGAGGAAATACATGCAACCCACATGGAATGTAATAACTATACAATGTTTCAACATACAATGTTAAAAAGAAAATAATAAAAGGTAGCTTTATGACATATATGTTTGCCTTATGTATTATATGTTATGTGGGTGCGACCAGTAGAATTTTTTTCCCCTTTCTTGTAAACTTTAAATAACTGGTACACACTGATGTGAAATGTTTAAAGCTTATCTCCAGGTAAAAAAAAAAACCCTCCCCTTGTAGTGGGGCGACCCCTAGCGCTTTGTAAACCACTTTGTAAACCACTTTGTAAAGGTTCTGTTTTTACCCTAATCTACAGCATGCTTGCACATTAGGGCACACTTACCTTACAAGTGTGCCTTTCTCCAGCGCTGTCGGATCATTTTTTGGCCCTTAGCTCTGTCTACACTTGCCATCTCCACCATTGACATTTCCGGGTTTTTGGAAGTACTCTTTGGCCATTGGGTGGCTGCTGATGATGTAACCGCATGCACACATCATCCTTGGCACCCGGCCCATTGATGGGATCTTAGAGATGCTGTGAATAGGCACAGTGTACACTGTAAATAAACAACTGCTGGGGGAGATTTTTTTATGGTAGAAGAGACTTTTCATGTCTCTTTTGACTAAAATGTCTACTTCCCAGCATTTTGTAAAAATTTTTTGACTTTACTTCTGCTTTAACAGCTCATATTTGTCTAAAGGTATTGTAAAGTGAACTTTTACCTAACTGTTCCCAGGCTCCTCCAGCAGATGGCGCTCTCTTCTCTCCCCATGTTCTGGCTTGTGGACTGTCCCTCTGCATCCTCACGTATAATGCAGCGCTCTGGGCCCTGCATTATATGTGATGACGTTAGGGAACTTCGACCTCTGCAGCATGGGGGGAAGAGGCTGTGTGTGCCAGTCTTGGAGCCTGCAGGAGTGGGAATCAGGTAAATAAAAGTTACATTACCCCTAGACAATAACAAGCAGTTGAAGAAGAACTCCAGGAATTAACAAAATTAACCTTTACAGTGTGGCTACCTCTGCACTGAAAGGTTAAAGGCACTTTGCAAAGTAGCATGTGTCTTCCTTTTCTGTAGTTATCCCCATAGCGGTTTATTACAACAGCCATTTTGGAATAGTCTAAAACACATTGCTTGCAAGTGTCCTCTAGTAGCAGAAAACAGTTTGTGTGTAACAGTAAGATAGTCACGGAGCTAATGACAGAAAAGAAATAGGCGGAGGGACTACATGACAGGGCGAACATGGGAACAAGAAGGAGGGGTCAAGGTCAAGGTTTTTCTTCAAAAAGGAGGGGGCACTTACCTGATTGGCCGAGTTATAGGTGGTCTAGGAGGGGCTTCACAGTAGGATGAGAGGGTGGATAATTCTTCCTGGTCAGTTGGGAATTAGCACATGGCGAGGAACTTCCCGCCCACCAGCCCCAACTTAGTATACATTTAGTATTTGGTGTTGGGTACTCGCTGGGGTGACATGGTTCATCTGCGGGGTACAGTGGTGCTACGTTGGTGTTTGTGAGGACTCGTCTCTGGTGCGCAGTCCTCGGTGTGGCGGAGTCAGCATGCATGCTGACCAGTACAGTGTGAGGTGGAAAATGTCTCTGCAACAATACGGTGGTTGTCCCTGAGTCGGTGTCTTGCGGCTAGGGGCCTTTTGGTTATGCAGAGATGGTGACATTAGGGTAACGAGGCCTTCTCAGACATCCTGCCATATGTGTGTGTCCATGCATTTATATATATATTATTGGTATAGAGGTGTGGCCGTGTGTGCATGGACAAACACATAATTTAGTTAATTGTTGATTACATTAATCTAATGTTAGATATATTGGTTTACGTTATGATGTTTTTGTAATAAAGGGCTGCTACAGCCAGTTATACCAAACAATGGTGTGGTCTGTTATTTGGGGGGTTTTTAGTTATTGAGGGGAGGTGGCGTAGCAGGGTCTTTTGGTGCAAGAAGGAACCTATGGCGTGCCCTAGTCAAGTAATTGCTGCCACATAACAGATAAAAATGGCAGTTTTGAAATTGGAAACATTTATGCTTCACACCAACACAGAAGGTTGTACAGCAAATGTCTCTCACTTTACCGGATTGTAGAAGCGATCTGGCCGCAGCTGAGCCGCCAGGATCGATTCTACTGTAAAGCCGGCCGTCGGCTCTACAAATCTGAACAGAGTCCCGACGGCTAAATGCCACTGGATTTGATGACGGGATTATCCCGTCATGGGTTGTAAAGGGGTTAAAGAGGATTAGAGGCTGTGACCTGAGATTGGAGGAAAAGAGGCTTAATCTAAAACTGCAAAGGGAATTATTTTCTATTAGAGCAGTAAAATTACAGGTGAAACTCGAATAATTAGAATATCGTGCAAAAGTTCATTTTTTAAATTCATGAACTATAAATACATTTTGTACATGAAGTGAAAAAAATCCTCATAGAGAATATATAAGTCCATAAAAGTCCAAAACCTTATATCATATCGAAAGTGATTATTCCATAATAAATGAGTGAAAATAAGTATTAATGTATCCAACGTGTGCAGAAAAAAATCCCAAAGGTTCTTGATGATCTTTCCAGAGATCGTGTTTGTGTCCACGTCAACACCACCTTAAGAGTGCACACTCACCGCAATTTTATTGTATATTAGCCATAGGAAGCTCACTGATAGACCACGATGTCCCAGCGTCTATTTTATAAGCTCTCACAACGATGTCCCATAGATCGATAGATTGCCATAATTATAGAAAGAAAAAAATCCTCATTGTATAGTATACAGTATAAAGACCATTTATTAAGAAAAAAATATTTAAAAAAACCTCACATTTAAAAATGAAATAACCGGCCGGTCAGATTCAGCAAAACAAGAGCCCGCACTTCCGTGTTTTGTGTGGTATCATATCAGACAGGCCCGCACCGACGCGTTTCGTCATAGGAGATGTATTTCATCCGTTTGTTGGTGACAAAATGTTACAAAATAACAATAAACAATCGGCAACTTCCCGGTGATTTTGTTGCAGAAATAAAATTGCCGGAAACCTTTCTTTTTTTTCAAGCGTTAATCAATCAAAAAGCATCAAAACACCCTTGTGGGGCGCGCTCCCAGAATCCTCCTCACCTCCCCGTTCAGCAGGTAGAGGATCTCCAGGGTGAACTGTAATATGTGCTCGGACAGACGGTTGCCTGGACCCATAGTGCTGCACACCTATTACTATTCACAAGCTGGACCAGGGTGTCTATAGTGCAGCAGCTGTATAAATATCTAATAGTTCTTTTAGACTACCCATAAGCGCAGATTTGACATTATTCTCTAAATAATAGGTGGTGCTGGTGGTTAAGGTTTGGGGACTTTTCTTGGTATGGGTCCTCTATTCATGGTGTAAGATGGTGAACACTATTGGATATTTGGAGTGTATGCGGTCAGTTGGTGGTTGTCCCCGAGGTGGTGTGTTGCGGCTGGGGGCCTAAAGTACTGCCGCATTGAACGGATCAAGAAAAGGTGTGGCCTTCAAAGACGTGCAACTTTGGTTTATGTAATTCTGATGGATGTTGAAACTGTTTATATATAGTTATGTTTTATATCAAATTATTTAATAAAAGGCTGCTAAGGCCATTTATGCCATTTTGGACTGTGGTCTGTTTATTCCCTACAGGGACGGGTGGTGGGTGGTCTTGGTGGCTCGTATTAGGGGAAAGAATGGGGACATCTATGCTACCTCAGTCATGTCTTCAGTACATTTATTAAACAGACCACCTCCAAAATGTAGGGGAATGAAGTGGAAAAAGACATGCTAGTCATTCAATACAACAAAGTGTAAACAAAAATACTACTATTAGGAAAACAGTGCCATCTGCTGATATGTGAGTTTATAACTATCAATTGCAATGGGACATATCATTTTGTCCAGCTTTAATAATTGATGCATTTTGTTTTATATGCAATCACGCTTATTCAATAAGAGATAAAAATAATATATGAAAAGGGCAGTAATCTATGGCAATCAGTTGACAATTTCTATCTTATAGGGTGGGAGGAGTTATGACATTGGCCAATAGTATTCCTGATCATTTATATTTCTGCCATTAAATATTTGCATAAGAGTTGTAACTGGGGGCAACTGGCCAAACTGGTTTAACCAATGTTCACTTGAGATTATTCCTCATGGTTTATTTACTAGTAAAGGCAATGGAAATCATGTTATTAGAGGCTCTAGTGTATTTGAACGGTTTACTGGATCCATGTCAGAAGAAGCTGCTGTTCTGTCAGTTTGGTGTAACTTAGGTTAAGGATAGTGGAGTCTACTACTATGCTTTATGGTCAGTCACTGTCTACATTGTGATACAGTCAAATTAACAGCTGGGGAAAGAATGTAAACTTCCTGTTTAGTAGATCCTGTAGGAGGGGAATTTATCAAAACTGGAGCAGTTGCCTATGGCAACCAATCAGCTTCTTTCTTCAGTTTGTTCATGCCCCTCTGAGGAAGCCCCACTTGATGGGGGAAACGCGTTAGGGACAGCGTGTTGCTGACTTCCCTTGACACCCTGGACACCTTGGACTGCCTGTGCTTTGTCGGGTGGCGAACTTTGAATACACCGACTAAATTGAGCGAAGCTGATCTACATACCGTAGCAGCAGCAGCACGGTCCACTGATTCTGAACCTGGACAGAGTGCAGCTTATTTGCAGATTTGACCATCAGATAGCAGCCGGACTTCTGATCCAGCACACTGCCTCTGGAACTTCATCTATCCCTGCCTTACCGTGCGGCCGCACTCGCAAGGGAAACCCTCGGGTCATTCCAAATGTGGAGAAATATTCCCACCCCCGTTGGTTGACGTTAATCCGGACGAGAAATAAGATAAACCATGCGATCTTTAAAAGCACAATGAAAACAACTTCTGGGATTGCAAATCATTATATGAATATGCTCCATTAAACATCCTATTTACATCCAACACGGAATCTCAGATGGACTCTCACTCTGTGGCCACATATGAAGTGAGTAACCTGCTGTGTGTTGATACAATTGTATCTGCTGTTTCCATATAGCACATCTACTTATACCACTGACTGCCTGTTAGTTTGGTGGTTAATTAACCCCGACTGTCCTGTCCAATACTTGGGCTATTCAAGTGAAGCCTTTTAAAGATTTTAAATGTTATGTATTAAGTGTTCCTAATGTGGGATTTCTTTGCTAAGGGGATAGTGTTGTTTTGATTATTTGTTCAGTTAAGCTTTGAAAATGAAAGATGGAAGCTGATTGTTTGACATGCCAAGCTGCTCCAGATTTTGTCTGCTCCAGTCTTGATAAATTCCCCTCTCTGTGTTTATTATTAGGATCACATAGTTGTTTGCTCGTTGATATAATTATGGGTCTCTGTTGAAAGGATTTGGACTTATGTAAGTGGGCAAGTGTAGTTTGCTTTAAACATCAGATTGAGACACTATTTAGTTCAATCAGAATTATTCAACCAGCAAAACAAGATTAGTTGAGGTGTAGTATAAGGAGCAAATTTCAAATTGAGAAATTGAGGAGCTGGTCAATCTAAACAGGAGAATCTGATTCAATATAAAAATAAGAAATTGGACAAAAGGGAAGGCCTTTTTAACCCAATTTGGTATGTATTTTAATAAAATGGAGGCCATTTTATCAAACCATTGGCAGATTCTCATGTAAGGGCAAAACTTTAGTTCCCCTGGTCCCTAAAAACCTACGTTAGTGTATAGGAAGCTACCAGCTTTACATCTAATGCTAGCACCAAATGTGGTAGACCATCCTAATTGCAATAGGTTTACTTTTTTGGAGGTTTAGGCATTTTCAAGCGTGGTAGATGTATAGATTCTCTGAAGTGGTAATATACCCTGAAAAGTCACTGGGTTTGCCAATGGAAAACTATCACTATTAAAAAGTTTAATTCTTGTAACACTATGTATGTAACATATTTGATGGAATACCCATGTAAACTTCAATATGTTGGAAAGACCATCAGGGCCCATAAGAAATAATATAACAAAGTTCTAAAGCCTCACAATCTGTGAGGAAAAATGATGCCCATGGTCAGTGGTCAGTGGAAAGAAACGTGCCCCTGTATCAGTGATCAATGGGAGTAATGAATGCTCTTGTGTGAGCGAGAGGAATGGTGTTTTTGTGTGGTGGCCAGTTGAAGGAATAATGCCCCTTTGTCAGTGGTCAGAAAAGTGTCCCTCTTTCAGTGGAATCGGTGTCTGCTCATTGTTATTTAGTGGTACTTACCTCCATTTCCACGTCCATTTCCACCTCCATGTTTGGCATAGCTAATTGTAAAGATCTCATGGACACGACTATAAAGGCAAAACTGTGATGGAGATCTTTTCACCCGATGGTGTTTGCTACATTCCTGGGTGGTAGAACGTTTTGTGCTCTAGTGCCGAGCATCCTGTGCATTTATGCATATTGGTTCACACATTTTTACAGTTAATTATCTGCATCTGAAAGAAACGAGGGTTCTCATTTATTTACTGTGAATAATTTTTATCAATAAGGACAAAGTAAAACAAGGTTTATTTTTACATAGATCATAACAACAGTAAATTATAATTAAGTTTAATGCAATAAAAGTAGTGTGTAAAGTGTATTTCATATACATAATCTTTCATGTCTGCTGAGAATCATAAACACTTATTTTACATTGAAACTACTTTCATTACCCTTGCCCTCCCTCCGCCAATAAAATACTAGACAAATTATTGGAAGGGGAAGGCCACAGCTTTATTAACGTTTATCATCATATAAAATATTGTATATGCATCTTTTTGTTTACATTAATTCGTGCCAGTCACAGATAAACCGTAAGCACCCAAACATCATAACTTTATAACACAACGCAGAAAATCTGTCTTCACTAGGGATGCACCGATACCACTTTTTTAAGGCCGAGTACGAGTACCGATACTTTTTTTTCGGGTCCCTGAAGATGGCGGACGCGGCACAGGTACTCGTTTTATGTATTGGAGTATTTGCACGAGTACGAGTACTCATGCAAATACTCGGTATCGCCGCCGATACCGATGCTTGTATCGGTATCGGTGCATCCCTAGTCTTCACCATCAGTTCTAGACAGATGTCCAACCATCAAAGAATTCCAGCAAAGTAAACGTGGTAACCGATTAAGCTGGAAAGGTCAAAAACATGCCAACAAAGCTGTGACAAGTTTAGAAAAGAAAAATTAGGGGAGGGTGGGCGGTAATGTTCGGCTTGCTGGTTGACTCTAAAGAGGCCAGCAAGCCCATTTCCTCCCACTTTTAACACTTTGCTTGTCTCCACTTTTGTAAGCTATCCCCAATTAATAATTAATTACAGCCTTATATGGGAGGGGTCAATTTTCCTGACCATGTCTTTGCTGCATGATTCCAGCAGTCAAGGCCCCCTCTCTTGACAGGTCAAGGGATCTGCCATTATGCCCCATTTTTATTTGTTATGTAATATGCATTAAAAGTAGATTGGCATTGATTGATATACTTGCAGAACCATCTGTGGCCAGATGAGCAGTGTGCAGGTTATGTGGGTGTAGATAGAATACCTGGACTGGTACACATAGGAATAGCCACAAACCCCCTCACATGTACACATGTTGACAGCTACAATTTCCATTACATGATGGAAATTTGGAAATTGTAGTGTGTTTCAGATGCTTCAAACAGTGAGAGGAAATTATGTTATTGCTTCATTGATACCTCCTGCCAGGATCCGCTCATAGCATAATTTTCTCTTCAAAAGTGATGACGACATAAACATAAAAACAACATAATCGATCCTCACTTTTGCCCTAAAGTGTATTTCCACAGCCAAATTGGAATAACACCTATTTTATATTTGTTATACTGTATGTTCCCATTAACATAGCATAAGCTAAATAAAAAAAATTAAAAAATGTGTCCTGCAGTTTAAATAACCTTTACTAGGGTTAAGGATTCTTGGCTTTTTAAAGGTTTTTAAGAATAGGAGGGGATGTGAGGGGTTAAAGGATTACATTTCTGGCTTGTGCATTGTATGTTAATTAAGTTAATGAGACAAGCACAATCCTCAAATTTCAGTTGCAGCCGGTATAATGCAGGTTTTTTCACACGCATGGGAACACATCAAATGCGCAGAAAAAAAGCGAAACAAAAACAGGTTGCTCGCGGCTGAAAATATTGCATGAAAAAATTGTCAATTAAAAAAAAAAAAAAAAAAATATTGCATGAGCTACTTTGGCGCATTTTTCGCGCATGCAGCACCCATTGAAATTAATACGAGATGAACAGCATAGACAGAACAAAATGTGCACAAAAGTGCGGTGATATTCGTGCGTGTTCCCGCATTGCGTAGTGTGAATGGGGGCTGAAGGTAATGGGGGCTGAAAAGAGTGTGTGTCTGAGTGCGTGTTTTGAGTAGACAATCCCAATCATTTACATACAGAGACATCCCCTTCTTTCTCTAGACACATAAGACTCATGAACTCCAGTTCTAAGATCCAGATCTACAGAAAACACCCCACCATGTCTCTGACCGTCCTATTCCTCACACTGATTTTCTGTTGTTCATGTAAGATAAAAACTATCTGCATAGATTATACAAGGAACACTCTTCTGCTTTTTATAACATTGTCCTCTTCTTATTTCAGGTTCTGTGGCTCAGTTTACTGTCAGTCAGGATGCTGCAATGTCTGGGACTCCTGGTGAAAGTGTCCGTCTTTCCTGTAGTCAGAGTGGAGGATCAGTAACTGGGGATAACTATCCCGCCTGGTACCTACAGACACCTGGAAGTGCCCCTAAACTTATAGTTGGAAGCACCGGTAGCAGCAACCAGAACTACAGACCCTCTGGAATATCAGATCGGTTCTCAGGATCCATATCAGGGGGATCAGCCGTCCTGTCTATCAGTAGATTGCAGACTGATGATGACGGAGTTTATTAATGTCTTCTCTATGCTAGTGGTGTGAACACAGTGATGTATAAGGAAACTTTAGGAAAGTGACATAAGACATAAACATGACATGTAATTTTTAGAGCTGACACCAGAGGCATCGGCGGGCTTTATAGTCTCAATAAGTGAAATGTATTAGACCTGTAAGTATATGTAAAACCAAATAAAATTGTTCACATAAATGGAGGTTCCATTGGCAATACAGGCAGCATGTGTACAGCATACTTTCATTCTTCTATTATCTGTAAAGGGCCTAGTCATCCTAATGATAAATCAAACACTCTATTTTAAAGCAGATGTAGGGTTGCCACTTTTTTTTCGGACCAAACCAAAACACTCTAGTGCAGTGGTGCCCATTAAGTCGATCGCGATCTACTGGTCAATTGCAAAGCGAAGTGAGTTCGACTCAGCCGATCCAACATCTGGATCGGCTGAGCCGAACCTCCGGCAGGCTTCTCACTGCTGTTCGGTCTATTCTTAAAGATGCCGAACAGCAGTGCAGTGAATAGCCAAATGCCGCTGAGCGGCATTCGGCTTGGCTGTTCTGCTCGTGAAAAAAGTAAAAAAAAAGTAAATAGAAAACGATTGGGCGGAGCTAGCAGTGACAGCTAGCTCCGCCCAATAGTTTCCTATTGTCCAGCGGCTCTGCTGCTGTAAAAAAGAAAAGAAAAATCTCCTGGGCGCTCTGGAGCCTCCCGCTCCCGGCCACCCAAAACGCGGCCAAAACGCACTGCATCAGTAGCACCGCGTCTGCTGATCCTGACCTGATCAGGACCTGAAACTCATGTGAACAGGCCCTTAAGGATTAGCTTCAAGTTTGGGCCGAGCATGGGTTTGCAGTGAACCCAACATGTTCATGGATCACAGACACAGCGAACTAATGCAGGCATTGGCCACCATAGCAATCAAGTACCAATAATTCACTTCCAGGGTGTTTAATTTGTGTCAGGTGATTTGAAATGACCAATGACGTGGTCCTTTTTTATATGCCAGCCCCTCTCTATATTAAAAAATGCAGGGTTCCCAGCAGCTCCCAAGAGACTGTGGAAACTTCACACTGGACTTCAAGCATCTTGCAGTGTGTGCCTCTCCATTCTTCCTGCAAGATGCTGGAAGTCCTGTGTGAGTTTTCCACAGTCTGTGTTGATTTGGGGAGCCATGTCATCTGCTGGTGTTGGTCCACTGTGCTTCATTAAGTCCAGGGTCAATGCAGCCGTCTACCAGGAGATGTTGGAGCACTTCATGCTTCCTTCCGCAGACGAGCTCTATGGGGATGCTGACTTAATTTTCCAGCAGGACTTGGCACCTGCACACACTGCCAAAAGCACCAAAACCTGTTTCAATGACCGTAGGGTTGCTGTGCTTGATTGGCCAGCAAACTCGCCTGACCTGAGAGACGCCCGATCGTCGCCGCTGCTGCTGGCGATCCCGAGCTCCGCTGTTCCCGGTGTGAGCCCGGGACCAGCACAGCAGCTCTGCGGCCGGAGATCAAACGGAGCTCAGTACACGAGCTCCGTTTGATCTCCTCTCCTCTTCTGAATGCAGGCAGTGATGTGTATTACATCACTTCCTGCATTCAGTGTCACTCTCCGGTACAGAAACCGGAGAGAAGCTGGTGAAGCAGGTCTCTGCTTCATTAGCTTCTCTGGGGGTCCCAAGGTGACATTAGGGGTCTTAAAGACCCCTGATGTCTCCATAAAGAGGACCTGTCACTGCAAATTGGCTATCACATAGGGAGCTTGTTTGCTCCCTATGTGATAGCAATAAAGTTGAGTGGAAAAAAAAAGGTTAAAAAAATTAAAGTTACAAAAAAAAATCACATATCAAAGCAATACAAAAAATTAAAGTCCCCCGCCCCCACATGCACACGCAAACATGCGTCAAGCCCGCCTACGTGCAAAACGCCGATTACATCCATTGCACCACACATGTTACATATCGCCACGAACGTCGGAATGAGAGCAATAATTCTAGGGTCATCAATCACTGATAACACTAAACTGATGAGCGGTAAAAGCTTTTAAAGCGTCGGCTATGGTCAATTTTGAGCATGGTAGTTTTCTGCGATTTAACGGGTGCGCGCAATTTTAAAGCTTGACATGTTTGGTGTCTATTTACCCGACATGACCCCGTCTTTTATATTTGACCAAAAAATTGGGTAATAATAAATGTTTTATAACATAACGTAGGGAGAACAGGTTTTTATCAAAATTTTCGGTACTTTTTTCATTATATAGTAAAAAAAACAACCCGTAGTGGTGGTTAAGTACCACCAAAAGAAAGCTCTATCTGTCCCCAAAAAATGGTATAAAATTCCTTCCAGTACAGCGTTGCATAACGGAATAAATATTAGTCAAAGTACCGCAGCGCTGAATACTGAAAAATGGACTGGACAGGAAGGGGGTATAAACACCCCGGTCAGCAAGTGGTTAAAATGACACACCAAAAAAAGTTTTTTTTCCTGTTTTTAATGTTATTTTATATACTTTATTTTAATTTTAATTTATTTAACTTTTTTTTTCTTATTTACATTTTTTTTTGTCTTTTTAATTAAATTTTTTTTTAAACTTTTTTTTATTTTCTTTTTATTGTAATGCTGGGAGCAATAGCCAGCCTGCTATTGGATATTTCAAATTGCAATAGCCAATAGCAGGCTGGCTATTGCATCTTCCCACTGCCTGCTGTCAATCAGCAGAGGAGGGGCCTGAAGGCTGGCTAGTTCATTATCAGGTCCTCCCCTACTGATTGACAGCAGGCAGTGGGTGGGTGCAAAAGCCAGCTTGCTATTGGCTATTGCATTTTATAATATCCAATAGCAGGCTGGGTATGGCTTCCAGCCTGCAATGAAGAGGAGGCAGGGGGATGGGGCAGAGGAGCCGCAGCCGTACCAGGAGAGTGGAGGATCGTCCGGACCGGGGCAGCCAACGGATCAGCGGAAGAGGACGCCGGAACATCAGCGGAGGTACGGGGCGGCGGAGGAATGCAGCGGGCTGTGTCCCCGCTGCCTCCGCCTACACAGGACCTGCAATGAAGAGGAGGCAGGGGGGCAGGGCAGAGGAGTCGCAGCCGTACCAGGAGAGTGCAGGATCGTCCGGACCAGGGTAGCCAACGGATCAGCGCAAGATGACGCCGGGATATTGTGTTGCGATATATCTTAGTGGACTTTTTCAGACACACATAGATTTGCAATAGAGACGGAGGTTTTGTTTGTTGATAGAAACTTGGTTCATACAATGGAAGGGCCCACCTAAACAGACTAATTTTTCACTGTTAGACCTTGTGAGAGATGGGTTAGTCCGGGTATATGCTAATCCTAGTGACCTGGAAAATGCCTCCTCTTGGAGAACAATGAGAGAGGGTATTGCCAGGTTACGTGAGATGGGCTGTATAACTGGACTAACTAAGATAGCGGAATGGATGGGTCCAGATATGGAACTGTTCACGTCAGCTCTGCGCTCCAAGCTGATGAGGTCTGCCCGGTTTAATCTCAGAGCTCCTTTGTTGTCTTTGCTGGGAGGCCTGGGATTAAACAGCAAGATTCATGAAGCCACTACCCTTTTAAACCAGTTGGGGGAGCTAGAGGAGACCCATACAAAACCTGTCAGGGCCGTAGATCAGGTTAGAGCCAGACAGGGGGAAAGGAAGCAGAGAAAGACAGAGAAGACTGGGAAGTCAGGAAGGGAGATGGGAGGTACAGAGGAAACTAGAATAGTTATCCCTAGAAGGCAAATGTGGGTGGACTTATTAAAGGCAGGAGTACCCAGAGATGAGATAGATGGGGTTTCTACTGTAGAATTGATGAAGCGGTGGAAACAATTAGTGGGGAAATCTGCAAGGGTTAGAAACACCACCAATGATGACAACATTAGCCTAGGGTTAGATCAGATAGATCAGACCCCTCCCACTAGTCCCAAAGTAATTCCCAGAAGTGTGCAGGAACCCAAACAAAAATCCCTTTACCCTGGGGAGGAGTTAGAGAGTCTCAGGAAGGGGAACTGGGGGGTTGCTTATCCTTTGTGAAGGGAAGGCGGGTCTCCAGTAATAGCTGTAAGAACAGTGACAGCTGGAGACCGAAGGCCATTTGTACCTGTCACTGTATGTTGGGGGAAGTCCTCTTCTCCCAAACATGTAAGGCCTTTAGTAGATACTGGAGCTGAAGTTACACTTTTACATGGTAATCCCTCTCATCACAAAGTGTCAGAATTGCCTGAAAATATTCTTGGTATGGATGTACTTCAAGGTCAGTCAATCCCGACTGAATGCGGTACATTCATATTGGGGTATCCACACAAAACGTATCTGGCAAGGGCGGTGAAGGCTGTGGTCACAGGTCATGCAAAATGGACCCCTGTCTACATTCCTCCACCAGAGAAGCCAATCTGTCTTAAGCAGTACAGGCTGCCAGGAGGCCACAAAGAAATTGGGGAGACTATTCAAGAACTGTTGAGAGTAGGGATCCTTAGACCTGCTCTAAGTCCCTTCTCAGCTCCGGTGTTTCCAGTAAAGAAACCGGATGGGACTTATCGAATGAATGTGGATTACAGAGGTCTAAACAGAGTGGCACCTCCATTGAAATCAGCTGTACCTGATATGATCTCCATCACAGAGAAAATTGCCAAAGAGGCAGGAGAATATCATGCTGTGATAGATTTGGCTAATGCTTTCTTTTCAATCCCAATAGACCCGGAGTGTCAAGACCAGTTTGCCTTTGTGTGGGATGGCCACCAGTACACTTTCACCGTGCTTCCTCAAGGATATCTTCATTCACCAACGATTTGCCATGGACTGACAGAGGTGAAATTCTTGGGAATGATGTGGACTGGGCTACAGAGGAAAATTCCAGAAACAGTTGTGCAAACTATGCAGGGATTGTCACCTCTTACTTTGAAACAGGAAGCCCAGAAATTAATTGGAGTTGTGGGATTCTGGAGATCGTTCATCCCACATCTTGGACTGATATTGAGGCCCATATACAATGGGACATGGAAAAAGACTGAGTTTTCATGTGATTCTGAACAGCAGAACGCATTCCTTGCTGCTAAAGAAGTCACTTTTCAGCACAAAGGACTGAGACTGGTGAGACCAGGAGAACAGTTTCAGCTGGATGTAGTTGAGCAGGATGATAACAGATCCTGCAGTTTGCAGAATAATGAGATTACAAAGGTGGCTGCAGTTGTGCCAATTGATCCAGTTTTGATGAACTTGGCCAACTGGGCCCACAAGCAATCAGGACATTTGGGGCAGAACTGTGAGCAGCGAAGAGGATTGCCCATAACCATGGATATGATAAAGACTGTGATAGGAAACTGTACAGTGTGTGGAGAAGTGCAACAATGGCAACTACAAAAGTATTCCACCAGGAGCATCGAAAGGGGCGAGAGGCCTGCAGAGATTTGGCAGATTGACTTCATCGGTCCCCTGCCCCGAGGAAACAATGGACTGAGATATTGTTGCACTACAGTTGACACCTATTCAGGACCTTTGCTTGTCCGACCTTGTAAGTGAGCAGATCAAGCTGCAATGCTCTATTTGCTCCAGAAGATCACCGTTGCCTATGGCTACCCAGGGGAAGTTCAAAGCTTGCACTCTACCGGATCTAAAGAACAAGAGATGACAAAAGATTCTGAAGTGTACTGGCTGTGCCACATCCCATACCATTCACAGGCGGCTGGTTTAATTGAAAAATACAACGGGCTATTGAAGGGCCAGATACGCAAGCTTACACCCACACATACACTGAGGGGGTGGGATCGGGTCCTTATACAGGCAATTCTGTTGTTAAATTCTAGACCCACAGCCAAATGCACACCGTATGAGAGGATAGTGGGGGCTGGAGCACAGGTTCCACAGCTGGAGTGCAGAATTCAGTATTTACATGATGTTCCTAAAAGAACAGGTCCTAATACTTACCAGATCACTGCTTCCCATGAAATTGAAACAATGTCTGATACGTCTGAAGCTGAGGCCTATCTAGGAATAAGAGGAGATCTGGCAGGAAGGTTTGAAGTTATATTTACATTGGCAGATGAGCTTCAGGATAGTGATTGGGACTCTGACTGGTTAGTTGACACTTCTCAGTCAGAGTGGAAAGTGAAGCTCTATAACATCAAACCTTCCAAGATAAATTGTAATGCGACACTGGGAAATATCAGTATATTTCCTCTCCTCCCTATTGATGTTCTTTGGGAGGATTACAAATGGGTACAAACAGGTGGCAAAGTATTAGTCAGAGAGAGAGGCAAGAAGCCAGTTAAAGGAGAGATTGTAGCGGAAGGGCCAGGGTCTACTGTTTTTGTGTTGTTGGAAGGAACAAATAACCCACTCTGTTTTCCACTCCATAGGCTGTCTCCGATTTGATCCATGGAGAGAGTGGCTTCAGGATGAAGAGAAGAGGAAGACCACAGGCGGGGAGAGCAGCGGGGATTTGAAGTGACACAGGCCGCTGCAGCCACAGTTCTCCTAAATGTATTGGCAACTGCCGGTACATTCAGGAGAACTGTGGACCCCAGTTCATAAAAACGGATTGTCTGTAAGTCGGACGTCCGGAACCCGGGGACTGCCTTTAATCTATCTGCATAGCTCATAGAAGGGACACTCTTCAGCTTTTTATAACATTGTCCTCTTTTGATGACTGACGGCAATGTTTTTCCATAATGGACTTTTTTTTTGTGAAAGCAGTGTATGATTAGTGGGTAATGTGTAATTTTTTTTCTTTGGGAGGGCATAGGCAGGGGTGTATCTACTGCAAGGCAAACTAGGCATTTGCCTAGGGTGGCACTTTTCAGTTAGGTAAAAAAAAAATTATATTATAAATTAATAAATTACTGCCAGTACTCCTGGACCCGGTGCTTCTTTGACTGGGGAACCATCTATGCCGCCTACTCCAACATTTATGCCGACTGCAGCTCCTTCTTCTTCCTGGTCAACATGCTGTGCAATGTATTGGTGTGTGTGACTTTCATGCTGGTGCACTGGCATTTCATGCACCGGACCTCCCTGGGAAACTGGCACCAAAATCTCTGACTTCAGGCAGCAGAGGAGCTTCCGCAGGACTCCAGGGCTGAGATCCAGATGGTCATCGTGCTCATCGGCACCTCTGTGGTGGTGAGTCCGGGGAAGTGCAGCCTATAAGCTCTGTGCAGGGTTATGTCTCTAGAGCGGGGCAAGCTACAGAGCCCAGTGGCCAAGGCAGAAGATTGGTAACTGCATAATTAGAGGACCCAGCATAAGATCGGTGTTGCAGCAAATGATGCTTAAGTTCTTTGACTTGTTGGGGTACATTTTTATGCGTCATGTCTGTGTGCAGAGATCTGTATACTCTAAAATCTTTCTCATCTGATTCTGAAAACTCTGATTGATAGCTAGTTCTTCAATTGTGAACACCTAAGCTACTTTTATTAAAACAATGTTTTTGAGTGGTTTTTCTTAGAATAAAACTTAGCACAGCAGGCAGTTGTTGCTGCACGTTTAAGAGCTTATGTTTTCTTCTGCATCATAGAAGAAAAAAACTGCAAGAAGAGTGTGCACCCTAACCGCCTCACGTGATATAATTAACATTCACCTCACCTCCCTATAAATAAAAGTTAGGCATACACCAGTTAGACCTATTATCCCAGAATAAAACTGTCCTGCTGCTGCCCAATTTTACAATGCTGAGCAGCAATATAGGCATAGGCAGGAAACTATGACTGGCACACTTAGGAATTACCACAATCCACTCACAGTGAGGCCTATTGGCAGCTGCAATTCCCATTCCCATTGCATGGTTGGAGTTGGAGTTTGTTCAAGCTGCTCCAAACAGTGAGTGGAAATGACATCAACACTTCATTGAAACTTTCTCCCAGGCATAGCAACTTTTTCTATTTTTCTTTTTTTAATAAGTTATTTTTCTAAAAAAACTGGGCAAGTTGAAAAAAAAATGGGATTGTAATGTGCATAGGGAAAGCAATTGATGGTCAGCATTTAACACTCTCCTGGAGTTCAGCTTGAAATACTTCACACCACCCTAAATAATACAAAGCAGGAATCAAAGCAATATTGTTGCACCAACTGCATGAAAAGAGTGTGTGTCTGAGTGCGTGTTTTGAGTAGACAATCCCAATCATTTACATACAGAGACATCCCCTTCTTTCTCTAGACACATAAGACTCATGAACTCCAGTTCTAAGATCCAGATCTACAGAAAACACCCCACCATGTCTCTGACCGTCCTATTCCTCACACTGATTTTCTGTTGTTCATGTAAGATAAAAACTATCTGCATAGATTATACAAGGAACACTCTTCTGCTTTTTATAACATTGTCCTCTTCTTATTTCAGGTTCTGTGGCTCAGTTTACTGTCAGTCAGGATGCTGCAATGTCTGGGACTCCTGGTGAAAGTGTCCGTCTTTCCTGTAGTCAGAGTGGAGGATCAGTAACTGGGGATAACTATCCCGCCTGGTACCTACAGACACCTGGAAGTGCCCCTAAACTTATAGTTGGAAGCAGCAGTACCACCAACCAGAATGTCAGACCCTCTGGAATATCAGATCGGTTCTCAGGATCCATATCAGGGGGATCAGCCGTCCTGTCTATCAGTAGATTGCAGACTGACGATGACGGAGTTTATTACTGTCTTCTCTATGCTAGTGGTGTGAACACAGTGATATATAAGGAGAGTGACATAAGACATAAACATGACATGTAATTTTTAGAGCTGACACCAGAGGCATCGGCGGGCTTTATAGTCTCAATAAGTGAAATGTATTAGACCTGTAAGTATATGTACAACCAAAATAAAATTGTTCACATAAACCAATCAGAAGTTCTGTTGGCAATACAGTCAGCATGTGTACAGCATACTTTCATTCTTCTATGATCTGTAAAGGGCCTTGTCATCTTAATAATGCACTGAAATTACAATTTTAAAGCAGATGTGAACCCTGCAGCAAAGAAGGACATTGCCATCAAGTCATAGAGCAATGCTAATGTGCTATTCAATGACAACGACACGTAAGAGCTGTTATCCATCTAGATGAGCGAAAAGAAGGATAACAATTCTTGGCTGTATTGGAGGCTAGACATGTAAGTTTTGTTTCCTTATGAATGCAAATTTGGACATTCGGATGCATCTGAATGTCCAAATTCCAATAAGGCCGAATGCAAACGAATCCAAATGTTCTTTTTTATAAAATTTCGTTCAAAATGAAACTAAATCAGACATGTGACTGTTTTCGGGCCAATCAGAAAACCCCGTCCAAAACTAAAATGAATTTCCAAAAAATCAGAATCCGAATAACAAAACTGCGTTTGGACCTGAAACCCGAAAGAACGAAAAATTTGAAATGAAACAAAACATTTTTTCCGCCAGTTTACATGGCTATTGGGGGCAGTTCAATGAGCATTGTCATCTTGAAAAAGGAAGCACTATTCTTTTTGCAATAATTGGCAGGATCACCAGGTCATTTATTAAATAGCAATGCAACCCAAGAAGAAGACCATAATGTGCACATTTAAATGGCCATACCCTGGAATATGTTTCATGTACAAATTTGGGAGCGTTATTCGAATAACCGAGCCAAAGTGAAGTGAGCCGAACGCTGTTCAGCTATTCACTTCAGTCTTGTATGGCTGTTTTCAGCTGTACATCGGCTAAAAGCAGCCGTACATCGGCTGTCTTCGGTCAGAGACGAAGTGAGGAAGGAGTTTGACTCAGTTGGTCCTAAATCTGGATCGGCTGAGCCAAAGCTCCGGCAGCTCACTCGCTGCCATTCGCCCTTATTCTCATAGGGGACGAACGGCAGTGAGTGAATAGCCGAATGTTGCCGACCGACATTCGGCTCGGCTATTCTGCTCGGTACCTCAGAGGTACCGTGCAGAATAGAAAATAAGTGCAAAGAATGAAAAAAAAAAGTTGAAAAATATTTTAAAAATAGGAAAATTAAAAAATAAATTAAAATATTTTAAAGAAAGGAAAAAAATAAATAATAAAAAACGCCAACCCGACCTCATGCAACGGACTCCCGCCGCATAATGATGCATCTGACAGATGCGGGCAAAAGAAAGACAATTGGGCAGAGCTAGCGGTGACAGCTAGCTCCACCCAGCTGTTTCCTATTGGCCGGTACCTAACAGAGTCTTCTAGCAGGTCCCCGGCCAATGAATAACAACTGGGCGGAGCCGGTGGTGATGGCCAGCTCCGCCCAGTTGTTATTGTTTAATGACAGATCAGCACCCACAGGTCATTTGGGGACACTGATCTGTCATTACAACTGGGGGGAGCCAGCCGTGAGACC
This sequence comes from Nanorana parkeri, assembly GCF_000935625.1. Taxonomy (NCBI): domain Eukaryota; kingdom Metazoa; phylum Chordata; class Amphibia; order Anura; family Dicroglossidae; genus Nanorana; species Nanorana parkeri. The sequence continues at coordinate 98,027 of NW_017308424.1, read as the reverse complement.
ACGGCTGGCTCCACCCAGCTGTCATTTGCGTGGAGATCGGTCAGCTTCGGCCGACCGTTCTCCATGCTTCGGGTGTCACTATGGTTCAGCTGAGCCGAAGCATATATGTTCGGCTCTGCTGAGCCGCTTGGCTGCCTTTGGCTGCTGTACGAGCTATTGTGTATAGCCCGTACAGCAACCCTTCGGTTCAACTGAACCAAAGGGTAGAGGCGACCGAAGCAAGCCGAAGGATCAGCCGAAGCTAGTGTGCAATAGGGTTCTTCAAATGGATGTAAGCTGAAGCATGCATCCTGTTAGTTACTATAAGATTTGTTTCGAATAGAATATTTATTTATATACGGACATTTGGATGCATCCGAATTTCCAAATGAAAACAGCACGAATCCGAACATATCCAAATTTTTGATAACGAAACTTTCAGATGCATCCGAAAATTTTTCCGAATGTCACTCAAAATGAATTGATGTTGTTAAACATTAAAATAAAAAACAATATGGAGTCACCACCACAATTCATACCAGACCTTTTAGGTATAGTAGGAATTTTAAAATTCTTTAACAAACCGTTGATCTGAACAGCAGCCTGGTAGAGCGGAAAGAGGAGGGGGGGCGAGCATGCACCCCCCCTTATAGGAGGGGCTTATAGGAATCTGGGTGCCCCCTTTCATAAAGGACTTGTCCCTCCCCTTTGTTGACAATCGGGAGCAGAGCTGTCATTATGACAGTTCTGCTACCGAATGCTACTCGGGAGCTCCCAGATGCTGTTAAGGAGCAGAGCTGTCATATTAACAACTCTGCTCCTGAATGTCAACATAGGGGCGGAGCGAGTCATGACATCACAGGACTTGTTCCACCCCTTCGTTGATATTTGGGAGCAGAGCTGTCATTATGACACCTCTGCTCCTGAATGCTATTTGGGAGCTCCCGAATGCTATTCAGGAGCAGAGCTGTCATAATAACAACTCTGCTCCCGAATGCCAACACAGAGGCGGAGTGGTGTCGTGATGTCATGGAACTTGTTCCGCTCCTTTGTTGACATCCGGGAGCAGAGATGTAATTTTGAACCTTTGCTCCCGAATTCTAATCGGGTACTCTCAAATGCTATTCGGGAGCAGAGCTGTCAGAGCAGAGCAGAGGAGTACAGAAGAACACCGATAAGTTAGAAAGAAAGCTATGTGTGCAAGCAGAGCCAGCCTTAAGCCTTTAGGCGCCCTGTGTGAGAAAGCTCTACATCGCCCCTCAGTGACCACACCCCTCAGTGGCCACACCCATTTGTTCCAATATCCCTTTTTTATTTTTTTTTCTATTCTGAGACGGCTCCGTGTCAGAATAAAGAAAAAAAAAAGAAAAATAAGTGTTTCTCTTCTGGGCAGCCGGGAGCGGGAGACTCCCAGAGCGCCCGGGAGAGCTTTTTTTCTTCTTTTTTTTTGACGGCAGCAGAACCGACGGCCAATAGAAAACTATTGGGCTGAGCTAGCACAATCGTTTTCTATTTATTTATTTTTTACTTTTTTAACTATTTTTCTGTTCTGCTCGGTCCCTCTGAGCGACTGAGCAGAACAGCCGAGCCGAATGCCGCTCAGCTGCATTCGGCTATTCACTCACTGCTGTTCCGTATCTATAAGAATAGCCCGAACAGCAGTGAGTAGCCTGCCGGAGGGTCGGCCCTGTGTGCAAGTCAGTGTGTGGAGAAAGGGGGATGTTGCACAGGGGTGGTTATGGAAGTAGAAGGGGGTAATCAATAAAGGGGAGAAAAGGGGAAAAAATCATAGCCACTATCTACAGTACAACAATGTGTTGAAAACCATTGCAGACAAAAACAGTCCCAATCAAATATATTATCGCACCAAAAACTGCTAAAATAGCCGCATGAATAGAAAAAAGGGGGGAAATTGAACAAGAGAAAGCGGAAAAGACAGCCGCAACGAGGTCCCCACAATGCTGTCTGGGGTCCCCAGGAATGGTAGGACCTTAGGTAGCCGAATCTACTTAAAAACTTAAAGTGCCAGTATCAGCGCTTAGTACCGCGGCATTTTCACAAGTACTATGAAATTGCCCAGTATTGGCAACGATACCGGTATCGGTGCATCCCTACTAAAGCATTCAATGCAAAAATAAAGCCGCTCTACCCTCTCAGACCCACTACTCCATGGGGACCACGGTGCTCAGCGTGTGTCTCTACCGGACCCAATAAATAAAATGAAGTGGAAAAGAGCTGGCACTCGTAGGAATCCTCTTAATGGCGTTTTGTTTTATTGAAAAGGCATAGAAGCAGCTACAAAAGGTGCTAACAAGTATCACCCTAACCGTCCCCTTCTGCTTTCCAGCTCCCTCGTCATCTCCTCCCATGCTCGCCTCCAGGACTACACTAGAGTCTCTCCCATCCTCTGGAACTCTTTACCCCAACCTGTCCATCTATCTCCCACTCTAACTGCCTTTAGATGATCCCTTAAGACTCATCTCTTCAGGGAAGCCTATCCCACCTCAACCTAACCACTCAACCATCACGTTCTCAAACAATTCATCCCCACACAGCTCCCTCCTCATGTATCACTTACCCCTCCCTTTTAGATTGTAAGCCCTCAGTGGCAGATCCCTCCTTACCATCTTCGCTTGAATTGTATTGTGATTGTAATGTCTTCCTTATATTGTAAAGCGCTGCACAAACTGTTGGCGCTATATAAATCCTGTATAATAATAATAATAATAACATGTTTCAGTCCCCTAAGGGACCTTAATCATAGTCATGGTTATGGTCCCTTAGGGGATAGAAACATGTTAGCACCTTTTGTAGCTGCTTTTATGCCTTATCAATAAAGAAATGCCATGAAGGGCTTGTTCACACAAAGTGCGGAGCAGATGCAGAACGCATCAAAAATTTATCCAATGTATTCCAATGGTATTTTGGGCTCCAGTTCACACCAGAGCGTTCAGTTTCAGAGCTATGCTCTGGAACGCACCAAAACACCTAGGGGCTTGTTCACACCAAATCCGGCCCAGATCTGCATGAGTTTCTGCATATGCAGTGCAGTGCATTTTGCTGCGTTCCCAGCCATTTTTAACATTTTTGTTTAGTCTAAAATTAGCTTTCAGTGCGTTCCAGGGCTTTGCATGCGTTTTTGATCCGTTTCAGACAAGAAAAAATAGGGCATGCTGCAGTTTTTCCACATGCTCTAAAACTGAACGCTGTGGTGTGAACTAGAGCCCAAAATACCATTGGAATACATTGGATGCATTTTTGATGCATTCTGTAACTGCTCTGCATCTGCTCCGCACTTGGTGTGAACAAGCCCTCAGAGGATTCCTACGAGTTCCAGTTCTTTTCCACTTCATCCCTACTAAAGGGTGTGCATGGAGGAATCTTCCCTGCTGGCTATTGTATTCATACAACAAGCACCTGTGGCTGTTAGAATACTTGAACAATGACTGTATTTGACTGGATGTAGCCACTTTAGCTGATCATTTTTCACCTGGCTGAGCAAAAGGTACATTTTAAAAATGAAGGAGCCAGGTGGATAATTATCAGCCAAACAGTAACTTCATCCACTCAAATGCAGTCACTGTTCAGGTATTCTGACAGCTGCAGGTTCCAGTTGTCTGAATACAGTACAATAGCCAGTTCAGAAAATTGCCTTTGTAATCTGCATAGGGAAAAGACGTGATGGTCAACATCCAACACCATCCTCAAGTTCAAATTTGCATGCCATACTGTACACTAAATGATGTACAAAATACCAGTATGATTAATCCTGCATGTAACAACAAACATTAACATTCATCATATTCACCCTAACATACAGATTATTTGCTACATTACTAACATTAATATTGGGTTGGAATAAAGGTGAAGTCATGTAATACAATCATATTATATCTATACATGGAATCAAAGCAATATTGTTGCACCAACTGCATGAAAAGAGTGTGTGTCTGAGTGCGTGTTTTGAGTAGACAATCCCAATCATTTACATACAGAGACATCCCCTTCTTTCTCTAGACACATAAGACTCATGAACTCCAGTTCTAAGATCCAGATCTACAGAAAACACCCCACCATGTCTCTGACCGTCCTATTCCTCACACTGATTTTCTGTTGTTCATGTAAGATAAAAACTATCTGCATAGATTATACAAGGAACACTCTTCTGCTTTTTATAACATTGTCCTCTTCTTATTTCAGGTTCTGTGGCTCAGTTTACTGTCAGTCAGGATGCTGCAATGTCTGGGACTCCTGGTGAAAGTGTCCGTCTTTCCTGTAGTCGGAGTGGAGGATCGGTAGCTGGGGATAACTATCCTTCCTGGTACCTACAGACACCTGGAAGTGCCCCTAAACTGATAATGCATAGTAGTGGTACTGGCAACCAGAATGTCAGACCCTCTGGAATATCAGATCGGTTCTCAGGATCCATATCAGGGGGATCAGCCGTCCTGTCTATCAGTAGATTGCAGACTGATGATGACGGAGTTTATTACTGTCTTCTCTATGCTAGTGGCCCTGTGAACACAGTGATATATAAGGAGAGTGACATAAGACATAAACATGACATGTAATCTATAGAGCTGACACCAGAGGCATCAGAGGGCTTTATAGTCTCAATAAGTGAAATGTATTAGACCTGTAAGTATATGTAAAACCAAATAAAATTGTTCACATAAATAAATCAGAAGTTCTGTTGGCAATACAGGCAGCATTTGTACAGCATACTTTCATTCTTCTATGATCTGTAAAGGGCCTTGTCATCTTAATAATACATTGAAAATACTATCTTAAAGCAGATGTGAACCCTGCAGCAAAGAAGGGCATTGCCATCAAGTCATAGAGCAATGCTAATGTGTAAAAAAAACGCAGACTGTGTGCTTTTCAACAATGACAACGACGCATAAGAACAGCTGTAATCCATCTATAGGAGCGCCAAGAAGGATAACAATTCTTGGCTGTATTGGGGGCTACACATGTAAGTTTTGTTTCCTTATGAATGAAAATTAGGATAACATTTCTTGAATTTTGACATTCGGATGCATCTGAATGTCCAAATTTCAATAAGGCCGAATGCAAACAAATCCAAAATGTTATTTTAACTAAATTTCGGATCATCCGAATTTTGTTCAAAATGAAACTAAATCAGACATGTGACTGTTTTCTGGCCAATCAGGAAATCCTGTCCGAAACTAAAATGAAATTCTGAAAAATCCGAATAACGAAACTGCATTTGGACCTGAAACCCAAAAGAATGAATTTTTTTTAAATGTAACAAAACAATTTTTTTACCAGCTTACGTGTCTATTGGGGGCAGTTCAATGAGCATTGTCACTTTGAAAAAGAAAGCACTATTCTTTTATCAATAATTGGCAGGATCACCAGGTCATTATTAAATAGCAATGCAACCCATGAAAAAGACCATTATGCATCTGTAAAAAATATGTCAAGGCAACTGGACTTGCTGTATTTTTCTTGAAGACGTTTTCTTGAACGTCTTCAACGTCTTCAAGAAAAATACAACAAGTCCAGTTGCCTTGACTTATTTTTTATAGATACACCATGACATGGATGAATGAGAACCTTAACAGACAAGAGCATAATGTGAACATTAAAATGACCATACCCTGGAATATGTTTCATTTACAAATTCAGTTTTATGTACACTTGAATAATGGATTACAAATGGATCTTGCACCAGTCACAAAGTAGTAATATGACATTTATTATAAAATATAAAAATTACAAAATTGGCTAAAAAAGTCTAAATCATCTTTGGTGTGCAATAGGGTTCTTCAAATGGATGTAAGCTGAGGCATGCATCCTGTTAGTTACTAAACATGTAAGATTTGTTTCATTCTGGAATGGAAAATCGGACAAATTTCTGCATATTCGGACATTTGGATGTATCCGAATTTCCAAATGAAAAAATAACGAATCCGCACATATCCAAATTTTTGATAACGAAACTTTCAGATGCATCCGAAATGTTTCCCTAATGTCATTCGGAATGAATTTATGCTGTTAAATGTTAAAATACAAAAACAGTGTGGATTCCCCACCCCAATTCATACCAGACCCTTTAAGTCTGGTAGGAATTTTAGGGGGAACACCAGCATCAATGGGACAAAAAACGCGTTAGGTCCCCCCTAAAATCCTTTACCAGAACGTTGATTTTAGCAGCAGCCTGGTAGAGCAGGAAATGGGGGAGAGGATCATGCGCCCCCTCTCCTGCACCATGCCAGGCCACATGCCCTCAACATGGGAAGGGTGTGATGATGACAAGGGCCTCTTCCCCACAACCCTAGCCCGGTGGTTGTGCGGGTCTGTGGGCAGGGGGGCTTATAGAAATCTGGGTGCACCTTTTCATAATGAATTGTGAATGACTAACGGGTAGTTGTTACCTCTACTCATTCACCAAATACAGTAAAATTGTAAATAAACACACAACACCATAAAAAAGTATTTCATTTAAAAGAATACCACACCACAGGTTTGTGATAAGTCTTTTATTAAAAAAAAAAAGTCCATCAATGTAATCCAAACATCAATCACGAAGTCCATTGATGTAGATCCACGTCAATCCCCATAGACGGCGGTCACCGACTTGCTGGAAAAAAAATCCTGATGCCCACCACCGATCGCGACGAACTGTCAACAAAGGGGTGGAGTGATTTATGACGTCAAGAGACTCGTTCCCCCTATTTATTGACAATCGGGAGCAGAAATGTGATTATGGCACCTATGCTCCCAAATGCTATTCGGGAGCTCCCGAAAGCTATTCAGGAGCAGTGATGTCATAATAACAGCTCTGCTCCTGAATGTCAAAGGAGGGGCAGGCGAGTCGTGACATCAAGGCACTTGTTCCTCACCTTTGTTGACAATCGGGAGCAGAGCTGTCATTATGACACCTCTGCTCCTGAATGCTATTCGGGAGCTTCTGAAAGCTATACAGGAGCAGAGATGTCATCATAACAGCTCTGCTCCTGAATGTCAACAGAGGGGCGGAGGGAGTCGTGACGTCATGGGACTTGTTTCGGCCTTTCGTTGATATTCATTATGACACCTCTGCTCCTGAATGTTTTTTGGGAGCTCCTGAATGCTATTCAGGTGCAGAGCTGTCATATTAACAACTCTGCTCCCAAATGTCAACAAAACAGCGGAACAAGCCCCGCAACATCACAAATCGCTCCGCCCCGTGTTGGCATTGTTGTCATTATGACACCTTTGTCCCCGAATGCTATTCAGGAGTAGAGCTGTCATAATAATAACTCTGCTCCCAAATGTCAACAAAGGAGCAGAGCGAGTCGTGATGACATGGGACTTGTTCCACCTCTTTGTTGACATTCGGGAGCAGAGCTGTCAATATTTTTCTTGCGGTGAGTCAGCGGCCATCATCTATCGTGAGTGACATGGATCTACATCGCTGGATGACGTGATTAACATTTGGATTACATCGATGGACACTTTTTTTTTTTTTATAAAAAACTTGGCAGGAAAAACTGTGTTGGTTTTTTTTTTCAAATAAAGGATTTTTTTTACTGTGTTGTAGGTTTATTTACTTTTCTTTACTGTATTTGGTGAATGAGTAGGGGTTACTCATTCACAAGGGGAGGTGGCGGGATCTGGGTGCCCCCTTTATGAAAGGATAAGGACAAGGTGCTTTGCCAGGGAGTCCCTCCCTGGCAAAGCACCCTACCCATGTATAGGGCATGTGGCCTGGTATGGTCCCCTTTCCTGCTCTGCCAGGCTGCTGCTCAGATCTAGGGTCCGGTAGGGGATTTTAGGGGGGACACCACGCTTTTTTTTTGGCATTGGGTTTCCCCCTAAAATTCCCACCAGACCTACAGGGTCTGGTATGAATTGGGGAAAGTAGTTTCTATATGTTTAACAGCATAAATCCATTCTAAATGACGTTCTGATTCGTTATTTCTTTCATTCAGAAATTCTGAATATGCAGAAATTCTTACGAATTTTAATTCGGGACAAAACAAATCGGACAGGGAATACAGTTTTAAATAGAGAGGTCATTTTTAATAACATTAAATTACAAAATGGCTTATGCAACATTTATAGATTATATATTATTTTTTTGAGATTTGTTTTCATTTTTATAAGTGGCGTTACCCTTTAACTTTATAGCTATCACATAGGGGACTCACAAGCCCATTAGTGGTGACAGGCTCTCTTTAAAGAGATATTAGGGGTCGCATAACTTGCGTCCCATGGCTAGCACGTGCAGTTTGACCATCAGCACCATAACAACCAATGGCGCTGTTTGGCCCAGCTATCCACACCATGGAAATGGATGACATTGTGTGGCACTGCCTCCCAAATCCGAGTAACCATTGATGCTGGATCACTGGGTGTCAGATCCAGCTGTCACTGATTCTGAAGGCAAAGAGGAGGTAAAACATGGGAACTGGGTAACAAAGTTACAGTCATGCCATATAAAAGGGAAGGGAGGAATACAGAAGAACACTGATAAGTAAGAAAGAAATCTATGTGTGCAAGTCAGTGTGTGGAGAAAGGGGGATGTTGCACAGGGGTGGTTATGGAAGTAGAAGGGGGAAATCAATAAAGGGAGAAAAGGGGAAAAATCATAGCCAATATCTGCAGTTGCCGAAGGATCGGCCGAAGCTACGGCCAGATCCTTCGGCAGCTTTGTGAATAGACCCCAATGTGTTGAAAAGCTTTGCTGGCAAAAACAGTCCCAATCAAACATATTACTGCAGCAAAAACTGCTAAAATAGCAGCATGAATAGAAGAAAAGGGGGGAGGACGTGAACAAGAGAAAAGGGAAAAGGATGAGTAAGCCAGGAGGGGATTGGAAGAAAGAACAGGATAGAATAAGAAAGCATAGGAAAAGAGAAACAGAAAAAGGACCAAAAGTCCAATTGTAATACATGATTGGCATCTAGATTAGACATGTGCACTGCCAAAAAATTTGTTTAGTTTCGTTTCGTTTTAAATTCGGATTTGTGTTATTTCGTTTTTCAGGATTCGGGTGTGAAAGTCAATTCGGATTCGGACGAAATTCGGTAGCGCTAGTACGAACGTTCGTTTCGTTTTCTGTTCTTATTCGTTTCTTGTTCGTTCGTTTGCAGCAAAAGTGACATTTGAGGGGGAAAAAATATGTTTCTCCTTCTCTAATGTCACTTTGCTCCAACGAACGAAACGAATAAGAAACGAATAAGAACAGAAAACGAAACGAACGTTCGTACTAACGCTACCGAATTTCGGAAATGGAAATTCGGATTCGTTTGCATTCGTTATGTCTGTAATTCGGATACATCCGAATGTCCGAATTTCCGAAAATTCGTCCGAATTCCCCATTTACAAAAAAAGAAAAAAGTGTGGGGTTCCCCCAAAAGTCATACCAGGACCTTTAGGTGTGGTAGGAATTTTAGGAGGGACCCCAAGTTAAAAAAAATTGTGTGGGGTTCCCCCAAAAAGTCATACCAGGCCCTTAAGGTCTGGTAGGAATTTTAAGGAGTGGTGAAAATGCGGGAAAAAAGATGTGCGGTCCCCCCCAAAATTCCATATCAGACCCTTGATCCGAGCACAAGCGAGCGTCCCATATACCAGGCCACATGCCCTAGGCACTGGGAGGGTGCTTTCCAGGAGCGCCCCTGGAAAAGCACCTTGTCCCTGTGCTTATGGGGACAAGGGCCTCTTCCCCACAAGCCCTGGGGCGTTGGTTGTGGGGGTGCAGGCAGAGGGCTTATTCAGACCAGACTTTAATCAAAAATCCTTTATTTGACAAAAAAAAACACAACAAAGGATTTTTGACAAGTCCTTTATTTAAAAATAAAAAATTGATCCATCGACCTAATCCAGCATCAATCCCCACATCCAGCGTCGTCCACGACATTGTCCCAGTTGTCATTACAACTGGGCGAAGCGATCCGAGAGATCACGGCTGGCTCCGCCCAGCTGTCATTTGCGTGGAGAATGGCCGGTCCTTCGGCCGACCTTTCTCCACGCTTCGGCTTTCACTTTGGCTCAGTCAAGCCGAAGCAGCTGCCTATGGCTGCAGTACGGGCTATTGTGAATAGTTCGACTGAACCGAAGGGCAGAGATGGCCGAAGCGAGCTAAAGCTACGGCTGGATCCTTCGGCTCTTTAGTGAATAACCTCTTTAGTATTCTCCTGGACGCCGAGCACGGCTGTTACCAATTATATCACTCTCCATCCTGATCGCTTCAACCAAGAACTCACTATACCCTCTCCACACCAGTCCCCATCTCCTATTTCTCTCCATCCTGAATATTGCCCTGCATGTACTACAGTGCACTGTCACCGCAGCAGACAGCAAAGATTGATCCTCTTTACTCTGGCTCTTCACACTAATGCTGAAGCCTGCTGACACAGAAACTGCTTCCTTGATCCAGATAGCAGATCCTTTAACCGCCACTTACCATCCAGGATTTACGGTATGCAAGTTGCTGAAGTATCACCAGGCTCATTTCCTCTAAACTGATCTATTCAGTGATCACTATTAGCTTACCTGTGATAACATGCATGATCATTGTCTTAATTCCTATTGAGCCACTCAGCATAGTCCATGTCTATATGATGGATTGATTACTTCATATTATCTCACAGCTGGTGTGGAGTGTGACTTGAACTTATTGATAAACCTATATATTGGACTATTTAGTTGATTGAACTGTCCAGTAGTAACCTCAAGGTTGTATGAAGTAGTACTTTCTATTTTTATTCTGGACTCTACTTTTTCAACATTGCACACATTACCTAAGAGGCCAGCCCCAAGGATTTCCAGAGCCTCTGGGGACGTTAACCCCTGCAGTTGTTGATTCATTGGAATCAGAATAAATAGGCTATTACAGTAAGATCTGGTCTGTCCCAAATACCTCTCTGTGTCCATGAATACAATCTGCACATGGGTGGTGTAGATTTCAATGACGAGATGATGCAGCACTACCTGGCAACCAGAAATCAGTTCACTGGCACAAAAATGTTTCAATCTACCTTTTCCAATTGGCTGTGTACATTTATGTATGTAATTTATAAGTCTACAGATAGAGCTGGCTCCTACCTAAAATATTAAGAGGAAATTATAACAGCCCTGATTTATCACACGGAAAGGCTTCAGTCCAATACAGAGAAATTTCCCCAATATTGTTCCTTCTACCCAAGTAGACTGTGCACCCAAAAATGCCGGGTGTGTAGGAAAGATTGAATAAGGCATGACACAGGTTACTATTGTCCCTATTGGCCCTCAGAACCTGGCCTTTACATTAAAGACTGCTTACGTTGCTACCATACTTCACTGTGATATGAGTGTGGGAGATGTTTCTCCTATGCTTGAGTAGCTGAGATATTTGCCTGTTCTCCTGTGTACGGACTCCTGATTATTGACCACATTTATGCCTTCCACCTGAAAATTTAAAAACGAAAGGAGATAGAATGGAGATTTAAATGGCAAAAATCAGCACAAACGCAGCACTAACTAACCAGCAAGTTTCATATGTTTTGGCTATTGTAGGGGGCTGGTGATGTCATCATCTTTAAAAAAAAATTGCTATTATCTTAAAAATGAAAGCAGCTCAAATGTTAGTTTTTGCAGGACATAACAGCACAAACGTGGCACTAAAGAAACACACTGGAGTTTTTATTTGTGTCGATTGTAGAGGGGCCAGCTTCGCTGAGCTCTGTGAAGCTAGGTGGCAACAAAATGTCACACATGTGATATCCATATACTCGAGAAGATCAGCAGAATGTGTTTTGGGATGTAATTATAAGTATGCCCATACTGTGTTAGAAATATATAATTAACTGACATCGTTGTGTAAAAAAGAAAATGTTTCATTTTTTTCCTTTATTTTCAAAAAAAATACTCACCATGCATCTTATCAAATACCCTGGGCGTCTGCTTTCCAAAATAGGGTCATTTTGTTGATGTTTCTTTTGTCCTGGCACTTCAGGGCCTCCACAAATGTGATAGGAAAACAAATGTATGCCTGTTTAAATCCTCAAGGTGCTCCTTGGATTTTGGGCCTCCAGGGCCTCCAAGAATGCCATAGGTTGTCAGGAAAACAAATGAGCAATTTATGCTTATTGAGAAACCTAAAGGTGCTCCTTGGACTTTGTGCCGCTCTATGCAGCTAGGCGGCAAAAAAGTCTCACATATGTGATATACTCAGGAGGTGTAGCAGAATGTGTTTTAGAGTATAATTCTAAGTATGCCCATGCTGTGGGTTAGAAATACCCTTTTAATTGACAAGTTTGTGTAAAAGAAAAACATATTTTTTTCCTTCATTTTGTGAAAACATATGCCAAAAAATGAAATCTTTAAATCATCGTGCATCTTATGAAATACCTTGGGGCTTCTGCTTTGCAAAATGGGGTCATTGTGTTGGTGTTTCTACTGACCCGGAATTTTAGGACCTCAAGAAATGGGCAGTCAGGACACCAGGGTTGATACATTTTAAATATATATACCATAGTTTGTAGACTGTATAACTTTAAGGCCCCATTCACACACGAATCGGCCTGCACGTACAGCTCCGTGCTGCGTGCGGGGCCGTACCAAGCAGCTGCCGGGAAAGACAGGTGCTGCGTGTGATTAGTACGTAGCCCCTGTCCTTCTCTATGGGACTATGCAGCCGTACATGCCCCTACGCTGGCCCGCCCTGCATGTCCGTAGGGGTGCCGGTGAGCGCATTCATACGCCGCCCGAATGGATCCTGCATGCGTCCTGACCAGAAAACCCACACCCCTACGGTCCTGCAGTTGAGGTGAGCGTAGGGGGGCGTACGCCGCATAGCCCCATAGAGAAGGACGGGGGCTGCGTACTAATCACATGCACCACCTGTCCTTCCCGGCAGCTGCTTGGCACTGCCCCGCACGCAGCACGGAGCTGTACGTGCAGGCCGATTCGTGTGTGAATGGGGCCTTAAGCATGCTAATTAATATAAACATATTTGTTTTTTACAAAGAAATGTAGCAGAATACATTTTGGCCTAAATGTATGAAGAACATTATTTATTTGCAATGTTTCATATTATAATATAGGGGAGTTTTTCAAAATTTTCAGTAATTTGTTTCTTTATGTAGTAAAAAACCCAGTGTTGATTAAATAGCACCAAAAGAAAGCTCCATCTGCCCCCCCCCCCCCAAAAAAATGATATAGATTACTTTCAGTATGGCTTTGCATGACTGAATACATGTCAGTCAAAGTACCTCTGTGCTGACTACTGAAAAATGGCCTGGCCAGCAAGGGGATTTACTACCCCAGTCTTCAGATGGCTAACCAATATCTAAATCAAAATTATAATTACATGGCTAACATGCCTATCCTGATGTAAAAAAGCTTTGGGAATTAAGCCAAAAGAGTTACATTAGAAATAGTATAGAGATAATCAAATCATGATACATAATATAATATTATATCTACTGTATATCTATACATAGAAGAAAACAATATGTAACGAACTGCATAACAATATGTTAGCAGGGAATAGACAATCATTTGCATATGAAGGTACATCCTGTTCTCTGTGAATGCTTTATAACCTGGGATCCAATTCTACTTCACTTACACACAGAAAACCCTCCACCATGTCTCTGATCATCCTCATCCTCACACTGATTTTCTGTTGTTCTGGTAAGATAAAAGTATCTGCAAAGCTTTATTACACAAGGGCATTCTTCAGCTTCTCTTTCTATAACATTGTCCTCTTCTTATTTCAGGTTCTGTGGCTCAGTTTACTGTCAGTCAGGATGCTGCAATGTCTGGGACTCCTGGTGAAAGTGTCCGTCTTTCCTGTAGTCAGAGTGGAGGATCAGTAACTGGGGATAACTATCCCGCCTGGTACCTACAGACACCTGGAAGTGCCCCTAAACTGATAATGCATAGTAGTGGTACTGGCAACCAGAATGTCAGACCCTCTGGAATATCAGATCGGTTCTCAGGATCCATATCAGGGGGATCAGCCGTTCTGTCTATCAGTAGATTGCAGGCTGATGATGACGGAGTTTATCACTGTCTTCTCTATGGTGTGCTCTCTGGTTCTAGTCAGTACACAGTGATGTTTAGAGATAGTATCATGTGACATAAACATGACATGCAATGGTTAAATTGAACACCAGGGGGATCAGAGAACTTTATATTTATAGTTAATAAAACAGTGACATTACTGAACTTAAACAATACATTTGAATTAAAGTGTGAGCCTACACAATCAGATATGCCTATGGGGACCGTTCAGTATTGTTGGAAAGCTGCTGACCAGTCAAGATGGTCACATGGCTGTCCCCTTCTTATAGGAAAACAACAAAGACAGGAAATTACACGATGACCATGTAGTTCCACTAAGGACAATACATTATGCAAACATTAACCCTTTCACTGCCACTGACATAAGGCTTACGTTGGAGGCAGCAGGGACACGTAGATTCCTTCTCTGGGCTGTCTGCTTTTTACTAGAAATTATTTGAGTTACTATGAAGCTGCCAGATCACTTCTACAGCCTATGGAAGGTACCAGGACCCCCCTTCCCCATGTACATCAGGCTCCACTGTCCCTCCTGGGTAACCAGAACATCCATGGTAGGTGTCTGCGTGGGGAACTGATTGTTTCTGCAATTACAGAGGGGGCTTGTTAATTACAGTACCTATGTAATAGCAATACAATTAAGTAACAAAAAAAAAAAAATGAAAGTTAAGCATATATAACCAATTAAAAAAACTCAAAATGTTAAAGTCCCCTGCCCCCACATACAAGCACATACAAACATAAACGCGCATGTCAGATGTACCTATGTACAAAAACAATTATTGCGTCACACATGTTGGGTCCTAATTCTAGAGCTATCATTCACTGTTAACTCCAAATTGATAACCTGCAAAAGGGTTTTAACATCTCCTACAGACAGTTTTGGGTACTGTTTACCTGTGTATAGCTGACTGTTGGTTTTGCACTGGAAGCAATTTGGGAGGCTGTAGAGCCACCTGATCGCTTCCAGGGTCAGTAAACTCTGGCCTCCTGCCCAACATCCCCTGCCTTGCTTCCCTGGCTCTGTTATTCCTCCTTCGGGCCCAGAATTGGCATTGTGGGTGTTGGCGGGTAGATGGGAGAATGACCTGTTCACTGATCTCCCTGCTGAATGAAACCGCAAGCGATGATGATTTAATCACTTCCGGTTTCTCAGCTGTCATTCCCTGGCTAGAGAAGCCAAGGAAGAAGCTGATCAAGCATGATCTGAGCTTGATCACCTTCAATGGGCTGCAAAGGTGACATTAGGGGTCTAATAGAACCCTAATGTCACTTTAAAGAGTACCTGTCAGAACTAATATGCTATCACATAGGGGGTTTGTGAGCCCCCCATGTGATAGCAATGAAGTTAAGTAAAAAATAAAGTTTTAAAAAATAAAGTAAAATTAAATGAAATTAGAAACACTCCAAAATTTGTTTTTACAGTCCCCCATTCTCACGCACACGCACATACTAACATAAACAGTGTCAGTTGCACCTACATAGGAAAACAACAATTGTGTCATACATGTTAGGTATTGCCATTTGCAGCAAAGTGAAAGCAATCATTCTAGGGCCAATATTTATGGTTAACTCTAAACTGATGACCTGTACAGGCTTTTAAAGCATCGCCTATAGACAATTTGGGGTCCTGTATTTTTTCGCCGTTTCACAGACACACGCAATTTTTAAGCTTGGCATGTTAGGTATCTACATACTCTAATCTGGTTTATTCACAAAACTTTAACACCAGTCTAAGGCAGTCTGGGAGCAATTCAATAAACCATTTGCAACACTTTTCTGGCGGTATGCTTGCGCTGACTGGCGGAACGGACGGGGGAGGGGGCTGGTACAGCAAGCTCTGCCTCTAGATAGGCAGAGCCAGCTGTCACTCACCCAGCTGGGCGGATCCAGGCAGAATTGTCGGGATCTCAATATACCGCAAGCTGTAGCTCGCGGTATACTGAGCTTAGGGTGATGGGAGGACGCTAGTTTGTGGATCCGACAATTCTGTCTGGATCCACCCAGCTGCGTGAGTGACAGCTGGCTCTGCCTATCTAGAGGCAGAGCCAGCTGTACCCGCCCCCTCCCCCGTCCGTTCCGCCAGTCAGCGATGTAGGATCGGACAGGGGAGGGGGGAATCCCTGCAGGGAGCCGTGAGTGACAGTCACGGCTCTCTGCACAGATAGATCGAGAAGTGAGCGAGCGTCGGTATGTGTTCGCTCACTTCCCGATCTACTGAGCCGACCTGCGACAGTTTAATTGTCACAGGCCGGCTCAGATTATGAGGCTGAGTGAAAATCACTTGCCTCATAATTCTCCTTTAAGGAAAAGGTGCTTGCAAGTGTTCAGGGCTCCCCCAGGGTGTCGGGAGGACTCCACCCAGGAGTCAGAGTGGAGTCCAGTGCAGCAGGGTGCTGCGGATTGTGAACCAATTGTGCAGGTTAGCATGGTATTGAGGCTGCCTGGGGGAAACAGACAATAGCCTGAGGACTGAGGCTGGAGCAGCAGTGCTGCAAGAGCTAAGCCAAGATGCTGGATGGGTTATGTTTATTTTTGTCAAGAGATGCAAGGGCAACTGTGTTGTTAGTGGTGAACTTTCTTCTAATAAAAGGGGACAAAGAAGCCCTTTAAAAGATCTCAGTGAGTGGATGTGTCCTAAGCACTACTGTTTCAAGCTAATTCTCACACTATTTATAGAAAACAGCTGTAGATAAGAAGTGTATGAACATTTTTTTAAAGGGAATATAATTTGCATAGAGGCACATCCTGCTTTCTGTGGATGCTTTATAACTCCTAATCTATTTCTACCCCACTTAAACAAAGAATACACTCCACAATGTCTCTGATCATTCTCTTCCTCGCACTATTTTTCTGCTGTTCTGGTAAGGTAAAAATATGTGAAAACGCATTTTTTATACGCATACATTCTTCAACTTCTCTTTCTGTAACATTGTGCTTATATTTCAGGTTCTGTGGCTCAGTTTACTGTCAGTCAGGATGCTGCAATGTCTGGGACTCCTGGTGAAAGTGTCCGTCTGTCCTGTAGTCGGAGTGGAGGATCGGTAGCTGGGGGTAACTATCCTTCCTGGTACCTACAGACACCTGGAAGTGCCCCTAAACTGATAATGTATAGTAGCAGTAGCACCAATCAGAATGTCAGACCCTCTGGAATATCAGATCGGTTCTCAGGATCCATATCAGGGGGATCAGCCGTCCTGTCTATCAGTAGATTGCAGACTGATGATGATGGAGTTTATCACTGTCTTCTCTATGCTGGTAGTAACATGCACACAGTGGTATATAAAAACAGAGATGTGAGACATAAACATGACAAGCATTTTTGAAAGTGAACACCAGAGGCATCATTGTGCTTTATTTTTCAATCACGGACAATGAGTTAATAAATGTCTTACATAGAAAATACAAATGTAAGCATAAACCAGACATGCCTATGGTGATGCAGGAAGCAAATATACGGTATACCCTTTTGTTTTGCAATACTGAGGGTTGTGTATTCTGATGACATTAGACAACATATATGTGCAATTCACTCAGCATATGGTAAAGTGGTCCTATGCTCCCTGCCCCCCTCTGAAAAGACTTTCTGATTACCCCTGGGATTACACAGGGACTCTAATTTTATAAATGCTGGCAGTTATTGTGCAAGAATCCTTGCCCCCTGTGATGTGACTAACTTAGCCTTAAAGTGTCACATTTGTTTTTACAGAAAGACAGCACAGACAGCGAAGAAAAGTACAATAATATAAAGTGTGGCTACACAAAGCATCAAATGTCCAAATAAAAGGGAAAAACACAAATATGAAGAATACTAAATGCAAATGCATTATCTCAATTTAAAAAAAAAATATAAATTGTTCTTTCTTGTCTACTGAGGGGCACCAGAAATTCAGAGTTAGACTTACCGGTAACTCTCTTTCCTATAGTCCTCCAGAACAGCTTGCGAGAGATAGGCTCCACCTCTTTTATTAGGAAACACGTCACCCTCAGTTGTTCAAAAGGCCCACTTCTCTCCTAGCTCCTCAGTTGTATCGAGAACCGTAGGAAGACTCTGTAAACACAGGAACCAAAACAACAACAGAATATCATATTGAAATCACATTTCACCACCAGTCCCACTTAGGGAGGGACTACGGCTTGGAGTACTTTTCTTCCAAACGTCTGCTCTGCTGCCGTATTCAAATCCAGCCGGTAATGGCGGACAAACGTTGAAAAACTGGACCAGGTTGCGGCCTTACAGATCTGCTCCGGAGTGGCACCAGCCCTCTCTGCCCACGAGGTAGCTAACCCCCTGGTAGAGTGTGCATTCAAAAAAGGCGGAACACTAACCTGCTTAGCCCCATAAGCCTCCTGAATACATAGCTTTACCCACCTAGCTATCGAAGCCTTGGAGGCCTGTTTTCCTTTATCCTTTCCGGAAAAAAGAACAAAAATGGCATCCGATTTCCTGAATGTTCTAGTCACTCTAAGGTACTCTATCAGGCAGCGCCTAACATCCAGGTGGTGAAAACTCGCCTCTTTCTGATTAGCCGGACTACTGCAGAAAGAAGGTAACACGATCTCCTGAGATTTATGGAAGTCCGAAGAGACTTTTGGTAAAAATGCCGGGTCTGTCCTCAACACCACCCTGTCTTCAAAAACCGTTAAGTAAGGTTCCCTTAAAGATCGAGCCTGCAAATTCACTAACCCTTCTTGCTGTGGTTATAGCAACTAAGAACACGGTTTTCAACGTGAGCATCTTGATCTGAAGATCCGGTAGAGGCTCAAAAGGGGGAACCATCAGCCCCTGTAAGACCACTGAAAGATCCCATTTAGGCACTGCACAGCGTGTCACTGGCCTAATACGTTTAAGGGCTTTAAAGAACCTACTCACTAGTTGATCATTAGACAGGGAGCATTGCAAATATACACTCAAGGCCGAGACTTGTACCTTCAAAGTGCTGATGGCTAGGCCCCTGTCCGCCCCCTCCTGAAGGAAATCCAGAACCGACGGTATGGTTGTATCCCTGTTATTTCTCCCTTTCCAGGAGCAGAACGTTTTCCACACCTTCCCATACATTTTTTGCGTAACCAACTTACGGCTAGACAATAAGGTGCTGATCACTCGGGAAGAGAGGCCCTTCATCCTTAAAATCTCCTCCTCAGATAGAAGGCATGAAGAGACAGTCTGTCGACTGCTGGATGCATGACCGGCCCCTGTGATAACAACCCCTGGTTGATCGGGAGCGGCCAAGGCGGTCGGTCCGACAAGGACAGCACCTTCGTAAACCACGCTCTCCTGGGCCAAAAGGGTGCTATCAAATCAGGTTTGTTTCTTCCTGCAAGAACTTCTGCAGAACCCGCGGAATTAAATGAATGGGAGGAAATGCGTAACACAGGTGATACTCCCACGGGTGCGACAACGCATCCACCTCTACTGCGTTGTCCGCTGCATTCAGGGAAAAAAAGTGTTCCAACTTTGCGTTGGACTGAGTGTCAAACAGATCTACTTGTGGTAAACCCCACTCCCGGGATAGGAGGTTGAAAACCTCCTGATCCAGGCTCCATTCGTCCTGGAAGACCTGGACCCGACTTAGGTAATCTGCCAGCGTATTCTGTGTTCCCTTTAGGTGCACTGCTGAGAGAGAAAACAGATTCACTTCTGCCCAAACAAAAATCTCCTTTGCGATTGCCTGAAGGAACTCCTGGTGCCCCCGTTTGTTCAGGTAACACACCGTGGCTACGTTGTCTGATAGCACCATTAGATGCTGATGCTGATCCTGAAACGCCAGAATCGCGTTCAGAACCGCTCGCAGCTACCTCCAGTTGGAGGACATCTGCGCCTCTCGATGAGACCACTGTCCCTGAGTCACCTGATTCTGTAGGTGTGCTCCCCATCCCCAGGCACTTGCGTCCGTAGTCAACCTTAAGGTAGTGTGAAAAGACCACTGAAGTCCTCCCGACAGGCAACCTTGATCTCTCCACCACCATAAGCCCCCTCCTCACTGAAGGGGGAAGCCTGACTGTGGCGTCCACGTTTTTCCTGGGAATGGTCCCACAACCTCAACAGAAAACGTTGGAGACCCCTCTGGTGGAACCTTGCCCACTGTACAGCCGGTAGACGAGGTCATAAGATCCAGCACCGACATGATTTCCCTTAGGGATGCGGGGCAATTCGTCTGCAAGCGACTCACTGCCTTTCCCACTTTCTGAATTTTCTCCGCTGGGAGAAAAGTCCTCTGCTCTACCGTATTCAGGATGTAACCTAAAAATACCACGATCTGGGAAGGAACCTTTCTGAAAATGTATCACCCATCACAGGTCCTGTAACCAACTCTGCGTCATCTCCAGGTTTCTTGTACAAAGATCGGCAGAGCTGGCGGACAGGAGAATGTCGTCTAAATACGGGATGATTCCAACACCTCGCATCCTTAAAGGAGCCAACGCCTCCCCCAACACTTTGGTAAAAATGCGAGGTGCCGAACACAACCCGAACAGGAGGGCCCTGAACTGGTAATGCACCACCTCCTGACCTTTCCTTATCGCTAGATGCAAGAATACTTGGGACATCCTGTGAATGGGAATGTGGAGATAAGCATCTCTCAAATCCAGCGTTGCTAAAAAATAATCTTTTTGTAACAGGTTTCGGACCGAAAAAATGGAGTCCATTCGAAACCTCTTGTACCTGATTGCCAAGTTCAAGAGTTTGAGATTTGAGAATCAGCCTGTACTTTCCTGACGGCTTTTGGACCACAAAAACGTGAGAATACAGTCCCCGACCCATCTCCTGATCCGGTACCTGAATGAGCACTTTCTGATCCACCAATTCTCCCAATAGAAGACAAAGAGCTTTGGCTCTGTCCGCGTTCCTTGGGAGATTCGTGATCAAGAAACGGTGGGGTGGAGTTTCGCAGAATTCCAACCTGTACCCCTCCTGGATGAGGTTGAGTATGTAATGAGAGGAAGTAATGCTCCTCCAACGGGGGAGGAACTCCGTCAGCCTTCCCCCCACCCTCACGCCGTAGTGATTGCTGCTTTGGTGTCTGGGAGGGAGGGTTAGTAAAAATACTTCCCTTCCCCTTGCCTTTCTGCCCCATCCAGTGTTTTTTGGGTAGCTCCCCTTTCGCATTCTGCCCCTTGTTTCTGGGGCTTTTAAAAAAACCTACGAAAGGGCTTCTTTTTTTCGGGAAATTATTTCTTTTTATCTGCCATACGTTCCAATACGGCCTCCAGTTCCGGTCCAAAAAGAAGATCGTCACTAAATGGAAGATTGCAAAGCCTCAACTTCGAAGCTGCATCCCCCTCCCAAGCCTTCAACCAAATCGCCCTGCGAGACGAGTTGATCAGGGCTCCTGACCTGGCCGCCATTTTGACAGAGTCAGCTGAAGCGTCCACCATAAATGCTATTGCTTTAAACAGCATCGGGAGGGAATCTATGATCTGTTCCCTCGGGGTCCCGGCCACCAAGTGACTCTGCAGCTGGGTAAGCCAAAATTCCAAGTTCCTGGCAACGCATGTCGTCGCCAAGGCCGGCCTGAGACTAGTACTAGCAGAGTCCCATGCCCTTTTAAGCAATACCTCAGCCTTCCTATCCATAGGGTCTTTGAGCACCCCCATATCTTCAAATGCCAGATCCGATTTCCTAGAAATCTTCGACAATGATGCCTCCGACAGACCCCACCTGACCTGGAGACTGTCTGGGGCTGCTGAGTAGGAGTCAGAGATTCTGGCACTAGAAACTGTGTTGCAGGCGGTCTTAATTCTGTTATCAGCAGGGATGTCCCGATACCGATGCTAGCATCGGAAATCGGGCCCGATACAGGGCATTTTGACAAGTACCGGTACTTGTCAAAATCGTGAGGCTACGGGGATCGGAGTGAAACTGTGAGTAAGGGAAGCTGGGACGGGACTGGCTGTAAATCTATTGCTATAGTGTACTGGACGTGTGTAATGTATATGTAGTACATATATACAGCACACACCTCCACTACACTCCAGCAATAGAGTTACAATTCTCCACTGCTAACATGAATAGGTTAAACCATGATCCATAGTACATAACATGTAGTTGTACTATGGATCATTTAAAGTCACCTGTCCCTTTAAGAAAAAGTATCGGTAATTGGTATCGGCAAGTACATGAGGGGATGTACTTGTACTTGGGCCTGAAAAAGTGGCATCGGGACATCCCTAGTTATCAGGGATCTAAACGAAGAAAAAGTAGAGACGAGTTCCTCCCTAACTGTGGACAGTAGGCTACTGCATGCCGAGGTAGACTCTTCCCTGCATACCCCTTCGATGCATTTTTGACAAAGAAGCTTTTTCCAATCTGACCCCAGCTTTATGAAGCAGACTGCACACTTCCTCTTAAGGACCTTGCCCTTAGCCACCTGGACCTGCAACACAGAAAAGGACAGAAATCACTCATCTAACCCCAACACCAAGGAGCCCCAGGTGGATGAACAAACAAAATACGTAGTCAGCTACAGGGAGTGAGTGCATGGAAGCAATCACCTACCTGAGCAGAGCTGGTGCCTGAAAGACCTGAATCCCCCTGAGCAGTTTGTAGAGGAGTAGCAGTGTCCATCCTGGAGAGAAACAGGATCTCCCGCTGGTGATGTTTCACAGTGAGGCCTGTAATCACACCTCATGCACCAGCCAGGCCCGCCCCCATTCTCTGCGCCGGAAACGAGGCCTGGAACGCAAGGCCCGCGGCGCCCAGAAGTGCGTCACCCGCACCGGAAGTGACTCAATCGGTCCTCCGATCCGTCCGTGGAGTAACTCCCGGAGCCCCCAGACCAGCAGCACCTAACTACTAGCCCTCCAGTCCGAGGGCTCAGCCAAGGGGGTAGGCGCAGCTCCGGTACTGGCCCTTCCCGGGCACTGAAAGAGATGGAGGACCTGGTGCGGAATCAACTGCGGCAAGTGGAGTGCACCAGTGGCCCATATAAGGTAACCATGCCATGACAAAACCCGAGCGCTATCCCCAAAAAGAGGCCCCCTCGTCGTTCCGGTGACATGCTTCCCCCTGACGGAGGAAACACGAAAAAACTGAGGAGCTAGGAGAGAGCGAGCCTTTTAAACAACTGAGGGTAACGTTATCCTAATAAAAGGGGTGGAGCCTATCTCTCGCAAGCTGTTCTGGAGGACGAAAGTGAAATAATAAGGCTCCATTCACACATGAGCGGACCGCTCTAAACATAAAAAACAATGCATTTTTAAGTGCATTGTTCAGACTATTGCTGGGACTGCGCGGTACAAAACGGCGCTTCCCGCAAAAAAAGTCCAAGCGCAATTGCAGGAGCAGGTTCCGCACGTTCACAGCTATAGTTATAGCTGCAAACTAGCGGAATCTGTGCAGAGGTAAAGATTTTAGCGTTTTCGTGCCATGCGGTCTTCGGCACAGTAAACCGTGTAGCAAACGCTATATATGCGAATAGACCCTTAAGGAAAGCCAAGCATTTTTTAAAATTTTGGATACGGTTAAGGGGGGTTATAACCAGGCCCGGATTTCCACAAGGCCACCGAGGCCCGGCCTCGGGCGGCAGAGCGCAGAGGGGCGGCAGCGCTGACCTTGTGGGGAAGTCGCGGGCGCCGGTGTAAGATGTCCGGCGGCCGCACACTGCGGTCTGCCGCCGTCCAATCACGACGGGGCGGCCCGAGTGCCCTGCCATCTGGTTGCCATTCTCAATTGATGGGGAGAGGGGTGCGTATTGTGGAACCTGGCCTTGGGGCGGCAGGGGCAGTAAATCCGGCCCTGGTTATAACCCCTGTCAGGGTTTTTGCCATCTGTGTCCAACTGGGGAGATTTCCCTTTATTTTCTTTAATAGTAGGCCATTCAGGCTGGACACCAGGAGCTCCCTCAGTTGTATTGGTAACTTGGTGCCATATTTTCCCCATTTCAAACCAGATTTGTTGTACACAGTGTTAATGCTGTGGGACAGAGCGCTGACATTACTCCACTTTGTGGAGTGTACAATGTGTGTTCTCTTTCCCACAACACAGCATTGAGGAAGCATATCCCTGCTGCTGCTCTTGCTGCGAAGAGCCACATTAAACTTTGATCCGTTTCTGCTGCCCTGCCAGCTACAGTGATTTTGGTCACCTTCAGCCACCAAGGGCCGCCGTCAGGGGGGGTACCGCCGATACACATGTAAGGGGCCCGGGCAGCCTTAGGGGCCCGTGAATCTTACATGTGTATCGCCTGACGGCCATACAGGTGCCTGGCGGGAGGTGGAGGCGGCCGGGCCCCCGCAGCACCGGAGGAAGCCAGGGCCCGCACACTTCATATTATCACCTGAGGTGCTCTGTTCGGGCCTCCGGTGTCCCCAGGGGGTCTCCACTGCACATTAGGGTTTTAAAGATGGCCACCGCGAGCAGCGGCGGCCATCTTTAAACCTGGCAAGTGCCCACATTACATTTAATATATTGCCAAACTGGCAATATATTAAATGAAAATCATTCCCTGGTGGTCCAGTGGAGAATCAGTATGAGCTGCATCTCTTGCTGCTGCAGATTATACTGATCGCTCCCTCGTGGTGCCGCCGCTGATTTAGCAGGGATCGATTCGTATGGTCTGCACCAGCCAGAGTGCAGAGCACACTGATCCTTCACTCGACCACCAGACCAGGATAATCCCCAAGTGCCACACTGGACCCAGGGGATGCAGCCCCCCTTCCTGCAAAGCAGGTAAGCAGGAGAGGGGGACATTTAATAGTTGTGAGTGTTTTTTTGGGGTTTTTTTTAATTAAGCTGTGTGTGTGTGTGTGTTTTTTTTTAATGAATATATGTGTGATATGTGTGTAAATGTACGTCCTCCACTGGAAGTGGTTATACCAAGAATATGGCTGCTCCTGCAGCCGTGTTCTTGGTACCGTTTTAGGGCCTGTTCACACCACTTTCATCGCTGCCGGCTCACTTTTTTGCCGGGCAGGAGGGGGTGTAGTGGGTAAATGGCCCCATAGCCTCGACCTACGGCCGCAATGCAATCGCCCCCGCACGGGATCACAGGGGACATTGTGCCTGCGGTCCGATGTGTGGTCAAAATGCTGCAAGCACTATGGTGAACGCACTGCAGGTACAATGTGCCTTGCGGTCCCGTGTGGGCAATCGCATTGCAGCCGGAGGGCGTGGCTACGGCGCCATTTACTTCAATGGCCCTGTCACGTGAGCCACGTACCTGAGGTGAGACCGAACTAGTGGGGAGGCCTCCCTTGCACCTCGGGTCCTTGAAGTCTCTGGAGATGGAGACAGAAACTTGGTGGACACGAGTGGCACGGGTGCAGAGCACCGTGCAAGCCTTAGTCCGAGATCCGAGCCGAAGTCAAGTCCACTCTGGCAACAAAGTGCACAAGGGTTAATCAGAAGAATGGTCGAGATCCAAGCCGGGGTCGGTTCCAATCTGGCAGCTGAGTACAAAAGGGGAAAAGAAGTAGAATAGTCAAGGTACAAATCCAAGGTCAATGGCAGGCAGCAATCAAGAGTAGTCAAATAGGTTTCCAGGTCACAAATTCAGACAGAACACACACACACTAGCACACTAGCACACTAGCACACTAGCACACTAGCACAGGAACACGGGGGGACTGAAGATAATCCAGCAATTTGGCAGTGTCTGGACTGGGCTTATATAGGGAAGTGATGATTGAAGTTTGAGGTCATTTCCTGTGAGCCTCCTGGGCATTTTCCCGCCTCTTTCCATCAGGTTGAGGTCACTTCCTGTGCGCCTCCTGGGCATTTTCATGCCTTTTTTCATCAGGTTGAGGTCACTTCCTGTGCGCCTCCTGGGCATTTTCCTGCCTTTTTCCATCAGGTCTTCTGCGCATGCACGGGTTGGCGCACTGACGCGTCTTTGGCGCATGCGCAGTTGGCGCGGATTTCCTCTTGCGGCAACGCGCCATTGGCGCATGCGTAGTAAGCCCTGGACTCTTACAGGCCCACTACACCCCCTCCTGCCCAGCAAAAAAGTGAGCCGGCCGCAATGCGGGCAGTGCGTTCTGGCCAGAATCGGACTGGAATGCACTGCTTATGGCGTAAACTAACCCTAAGCCCTGCGTCCAGTAGACATGTGCGATTCATTTCGGAAAAAAATAGTTTTCTAGAAATTTGTTAGCGGTAGTCTGTACGCATTTTCGTTTGTGGACGAATTTTCATTGCAAAGTTATAATTTAAAAAAATGAATGTCACTTTGCTGAACTGAAACGAACGATACGAACATGAGACGGAAATGAACATTTGTACAGACTACCGCTAACTAATTTCGTCCAAATCCCGAAAAACAAAATAACGCAAAATCCGACTCAAAACAGGATGAAACTAAACAATTTTTTTGCCTTTGCACATGTCTAGTGTCCAGTGCGTCACGAAGCCCTGCGTCCAGTGGGTGACGCAGCCCTCGATCCAGCAGGTAATGTGACTGTGGGGGGACATTAGACTGTAAGCTCCTCTGTACAGAGACTTATCGACTAAGTTGATTAAAATCGATGATGGAAAATGTCAACGTTTTCCATCATCGATTAGTCGGCTTTCGATTAGTTGCCCCTGTTTGCGGCTCCACACGCATTGCATGCTTATAAATGTATTGCTGGGATTTGTTGTATTCCTCTATAGCTGATGGTATATTGCGCTGTATATGTACCATCAGCTATAGAGGACCACAAATCCCAGCAATACATTGTACACTGTATGTATATTGTATTGCTGGGATTTGTAGTCCTCTATAGCCGGTGCCATTCTGCATTGATTGCTGTATCATTTTACATTTCACAACACACTTTTTTTTTGTTGCTTCCACCGCTCCAAGCTTGACTGACGTGATTGGCTCAGTGTTCTCTGTACAGCGCTGCAGTATATGTCAGAGCTATATACATGTATAATCATAGTGTGTGATTGTGGGGGGACATTAGAGTGTGAGCTCTTCTGTACAGCACTGTGGTATATATATGTCAGAGCTATATAAATGCATAATAATAATAACAGTGTGACTGGCTCAGCGTGGCGGCAGTGCGGGGGGGGGCTTGGTGGGGGGGGTGTGTGTGCCCCGGCCTAAAGCCGTGTAAGGGGCCCCGACATTTCTGAAGGCTGCCCTGACCCTCCGGTTGTAAAGCTTCACCTGCTACCAACTATCTAGGTTTCATGAGTACTCAAGGCCTTGTCTCTTACTCTGAACCTGTATGTTGCTTACCACTCTGTGACAGCAACATGTCTGATTGGGGGACGTGGGGGAGGGGAAACAGTCCCGGTGTGCCAACTGCCACCGGCACACTCTCCATTAAGGCTGGGTTCACACCTAGGCGTTTTTCCGCGCTTTCGTACTTGCGGAAAAACGCTCAAACAGGGAAATGCCATTATTTTCAATGTGCATGGTTCCCATCTGGGCGGTTTTCCGCGAGTACGAACGTGCGGGAAACCGCCCTATGCCCAAAGAAGTACATGTACTTCTTTGGGGCGTTTTGGTTGGGGGCGGTTCCATTGGGATACAGCCAAGTATCCCTCGGAATCCGCCTAGGTGTGAACCCAGCCTAACAGGTCAAGGACTACTTGCAGCACACCCCCAGATAGTGGCAACACCTGTAGCCTGGAACACTGTTGCCCTGTGGTATTAAAGTCTCTTCCCTCATCTGAGTGCTTCTTGGCTCCATCAGCTGTGACTTTTTCCTCTGGACTTAGCTGAGGTTTTTGCTACAGCCACACAGGACTTTATGACCCACATTACCCAGTTGTTTTGTGACTTGCAGAGGCCAGAAGCACGTTGTGTGTCCACTACAGCAGATTATGTATCTGATTTGTCTATGGCCTTAGCAGCTTCTGAGCCATCATCCGGGAGCGGGAGGCTCCCAGAGCGCCCGGGAGAGTTTTTTTTCCCGTTTTTTTTTTACAGCAGCAGAGCCGCCGGACAATAGGAAACTATTGGGCGGAGCTAGCTGTCACTGCTAGCTCCGCACAATCGTTTGCTATTTACTTTTTTCACTTTTTTTCACTCTTTTTCTGTTCTGCTCGGTCCCTCTTTTTCTGTTCTGCTCGGTCCCTCGGTCCCTCACTGCTGTTCGGGATCTTTAAGAATAGCCGAACAGCAGTGAGTAGCCTGCCGGAGGTTCGGCTCAGCCGATCCAGATGTGGGATCGGCTGAGTCGAACTCCTTCTGCACTTTGGGTCCTTCCGAAGCCACACAAAGCAAGCCGATGTACGGCTGATTTCAGCCGATGTACGGCTGATTTCAGCCGATGTACGGCTGAAATTAGCCGTACCAGCCTGAAGTGAATAGCCGAACAGTGTTCGGCTCACTTCAGATCGGTCATTCACTCGGCTGCCCTCGGCAGCTTCGTGAATAGACCCCTATGATTCTGAGTCACTCTGGTCTCTGAGAGATCAGCTTTCTTCTGAGGAGATGCAGTTTACTACTATTACTCGCAAAGTAAAGGAAACCATTTTAGCTCTTGTTGATGAAGTGCATACTATTCTAATCAGCCTGTTGCTGTGACTAGTGCTGTTTCTGGCCTTGTAAGACTATTAAGGCTGCAAAGACCTTCCCTTTGCACCTGCTCTTCAAAAATGTCCTATACGAGCATTGGAATCTCTCTAGTAGGTTGTATGGTCCCTCTAAGCACTGACTGTATCTGTACTCACCTAGTGAGTAGTTTTTTTCAAAAGTGGTGGACACTCCTACCTTTGGGACCAAACTGATAAGTGTCTGGAGGTTCTTTCCAGAACCATGGTCTCATTGGCGGGTCCTGCAGTGGCGTAACAACCGGGGGGGCGGCCGGTGTGTCTGTCTGGGGTGCTGTACATACATCCAATTTTGGCTTTAATTTTTCTTTGCAAAACCATATCTGGTTGGTCCAGGTATCTAACCACATGTCATTGCCCCTCAGATCACTGAGCATGTGAAACACATACACTCAATTTGAGCTTTACCATTCTGCTACATCACATTAGTCACACTAATGTGATATCATTTTAATCCATTGACTTTTTTTGATTATATTTTGGGGCAAATACATAGGGGTGCACAAAATATGGGGA
The DNA here is from genome assembly GCF_000935625.1 of Nanorana parkeri. Classification (NCBI taxonomy): domain Eukaryota; kingdom Metazoa; phylum Chordata; class Amphibia; order Anura; family Dicroglossidae; genus Nanorana; species Nanorana parkeri. The sequence continues at coordinate 69,028 of NW_017308424.1, read as the reverse complement.
TGCCTTAAAAATTACAGGAAAATTTAATTCCCAGTGAAAACCAAGCAATATATATCCTCTACATGCTTCTAGACCCCTGTATTTCAGATTATTTTCCTTAAGAGGGTTATGAGGTCATTACTTGCCTGGTGTGTTTGATATGCTAGTGGTTAGGTGTTTTAAATGACATGCAAATGGAGTGATTTAATAAACCAGAGGTTTACACAGCTTTGGTTGTTGAATTGTAGGATCCCTATCAGTTTATTCATTGTAAAATCGCAAAATCTCCTGCACCACGTGCTGGGCTGTCTTTATTTTTATACTTTCCTATTGTTCATGTAAACCATAGCACTTATGATAAAGAATTTGGGAGGAAATAATAGGATTCTTATATGTTCACTCTTTATGTTTTCGGTTCTTGCCGCTCAGTTTACTGTCGTTCAGAATGCTTCAAGTCTGTGGTCCCCTGGAAGAAAAATCTGTCTGTCTTGTAACAGAAGTGGAGGATTTGAAAGTGTTCCTAAACTTATAGCAAGCAGTGATGGAAAAAGTAATCACAATTCTAAACCTCTTGGTACTCCAGATACTATAGGTACCACTTTATTAGGTACACCTTGCTAGTACCGGCTTGGACCCCCTTTTGCCTTCAGAAATTCTTTAATTCTTCGTGGCTTAGATTCAACAAAGTTTTGGAAACATTCCTCAGAGATTTTGGTCCATATTGACATGATAGCATCACGGGCCCAAAGTGTGCCAAGAAAATATCCTCCACACCATTACACCACCACCACCAGCCTGAACCGATGATACAAGGCAGAATGGATCCATGCTTTCATGTTGTTTACGCCAAATTCTGACCCTACCATCTGAAATTGAGACTCACCAGACCACGCAACGTTTTTCCAATGTTCTATTGTCCAATTTTGGTTGGCCTGTGTGAATTGTAGCCTCCGTTTTCTGTTCTTAGCTGACAGGAGTGGCACCCGGTATGGTTTTCTGCTGCTGTAGCCCATCTGATTCAGGGTTCGACGTGTTGTGGTACCCCATCGACGTGATGTGTAGCCCATCTGATTCAAGGTTCGACGTGGTATTCTGCATACCTGGGATGTAACAAGTGGTAATTTTAGTTACTGTTGCCTTTCTATCATCTCAAACCAGTCTGCCCATTCTCCTCTGACATCAACAAGGCATTTGCATCCACACAACTGCCGCTCACTGGATATTTTCTCTTTTTCGGACCATTCTCTGTAAACTCTAGAGATGGTTGTGCGTGAAAATCCCAGTAGATCAGCAGTTTTTTAAATACTCAGACCAGCCCACCTGGCACCAACAACCATGCCACGTTCAAAGTCACTTAAATACTCTTTCTTCCCCATTCTAATGCTCGGTTTGAACTTCAGCAAGCCGTCTTTACCACGTCTAGATGCCTAAATACATTGAGTTGCTGCCATGTGATTGGCTGATTAGCATTTTGTGTTACCAAGCAATTTAACAGGTGTAACTAATAAAGTGGCTGGTGAGTGTATATACTGTATGTTGCTGTGCTTATGTTTTGTTTTCATTTGTGTTGTGTGCTTAACCCCTTCATGACTGGGCTTGTTTTTAGTTTCTGTTCGTTAATGACTGACAAACTTTTGACATTTTTGCTGTGTGATTCTTCCTCTTTCTTACTAAGTGCAGTCACACATATTATATATTGTTTTTTAGAGGACAGATAGGGCTATATGTTTATATCACATATGTGTACCTAACGCCTCACTTAGGACAAATAAAATATAAAAATGTAGGAGAAAAATGTAAGGAAAACACTTTTTCTCCAGTTTTGATTTGTAGTATTTTTTTAGAAAAACAGCACAGCTAAAAAAAATTATGCATTAAATACATTCATTTATGTGTCCTTTATTTGGAAAAACCTCACATCCCTAGGATTTTTTGTAACCAAATATTTATTGGGTTTTCAAGGTAGAAATAATCAGCATTTTATACAGTATTTGCCGGCCACAGAAGGCCACACAGGCAACATAATGTGGTCAATAGTATGTTAATGCAAACACTATCATCATTAATCAACATTAATGCAATAGAAGACAAAAGGAAAGAGTAGGAAAGAAAAGAGAACAAGTAGGGGGTCCATCGGTCGGTCAGCTTCGATTGTGATTTGGGTCCATTCCACAGGTCCTCGTTTCGCAACTGGGGGCCCCACATTCATTACCCCTTGACTCTATAGACCACATCACAGGCGGTTAAGGGTGTTGACATCCAGATCGGGGTGATTATGTAGAATCCAGGGTTCCCAGAGTTTAAGAAATTTGGCATGTGTATCGGTTAGGACACATGATAACCGTTCATTTAATAGAACATTATCCAATCTGTTGGTAAACCCCCGGTATGGGATAAATTGTTTTTTCCAATTTCCTACACAACTGCCGCTCACTGGATATTTTCTCTTTTTCGGACCATTCTCTGTAAACTCTAGAGATGGTTGTGCGTGAAAATCCCAGTAGATCAGCAGTTTTTTAAATACTCAGACCAGCCCACCTGGCACCAACAACCATGCCACGTTCAAAGTCACTTAAATACTCTTTCTTCCCCATTCTAATGCTCGGTTTGAACTTCAGCAAGCCGTCTTTACCACGTCTAGATGCCTAAATACATTGAGTTGCTGCCATGTGATTGGCTGATTAGCATTTTGTGTTACCAAGCAATTTAACAGGTGTAACTAATAAAGTGGCTGGTGAGTGTATATACTGTATGTTGCTGTGCTTATGTTTTGTTTTCATTTGTGTTGTGTGCTTAACCCCTTCATGACTGGGCTTGTTTTTAGTTTCTGTTCGTTAATGACTGACAAACTTTTGACATTTTTGCTGTGTGATTCTTCCTCTTTCTTACTAAGTGCAGTCACACATATTATATATTGTTTTTTAGAGGACAGATAGGGCTATATGTTTATATCACATATGTGTACCTAACGCCTCACTTAGGACAAATAAAATATAAAAATGTAGGAGAAAAATGTAAGGAAAACACTTTTTCTCCAGTTTTGATTTGTAGTATTTTTTTAGAAAAACAGCACAGCTAAAAAAAATTATGCATTAAATACATTCATTTATGTGTCCTTTATTTGGAAAAACCTCACATCCCTAGGATTTTTTGTAACCAAATATTTATTGGGTTTTCAAGGTAGAAATAATCAGCATTTTATACAGTATTTGCCGGCCACAGAAGGCCACACAGGCAACATAATGTGGTCAATAGTATGTTAATGCAAACACTATCATCATTAATCAACATTAATGCAATAGAAGACAAAAGGAAAGAGTAGGAAAGAAAAGAGAACAAGTAGGGGGTCCATCGGTCGGTCAGCTTCGATTGTGATTTGGGTCCATTCCACAGGTCCTCGTTTCGCAACTGGGGGCCCCACATTCATTACCCCTTGACTCTATAGACCACATCACAGGCGGTTAAGGGTGTTGACATCCAGATCGGGGTGATTATGTAGAATCCAGGGTTCCCAGAGTTTAAGAAATTTGGCATGTGTATCGGTTAGGACACATGATAACCGTTCATTTAATAGAACATTATCCAATCTGTTGGTAAACCCCCGGTATGGGATAAATTGTTTTTTCCAATTTCCCGCTAAGGTTAATTTGGCAGCAATTAATATTTGGTGAGCCAGGGCACCCTGAGATTTATTCAATCCGGGTACTGAGGCATGAAGTAGAGCCTGTGTTGGGTCTTTAGAGATATCTTTGGCGAATAGAGTCGAAAGTAAACAAAATATTCTGGTCCAGAACCGAGCAGCGAAGGGGCAGGACCACCAGGTATGTAACATGTCCCCTGGGGTCGAACATCCTCTGTAGCAATTAGTAGATGATGACGGACACATTCTAGCTAAACGAGTTGGGACTAGGTACCACCGAAACAATACTTTATAGGCAACCTCAGAATTTGTCACATTACTGGAACACCAAGAAATATTTTTCCACACCCCCTTCCAATCATCAACATCCCTAGGATTTTAGAAATGTTTCTGTACTTCTCAGCCTAAAACTAAAACCTAACGTTTTAATCTTTTTCTTACTAAAAGCTAAAAGTGGTCACCTGGCATACGATGTCACTGTCATGAAGTGTCACACTTAGCGACAGCGACATACTTTGAACATCACGGTTATGAGGGGGTTAAATAAAAAAATGAACTCCCTAGGGTGAAAAACAAACCTGTAGCTCAGCTGCATATTTTTATTGTAATGGGTTAATTTTTATATTAATGATAGTATAAAAATATAATTAAATATATCATTTGTATTTGTTACATTTATTTATTTATTTTTAAACTTAATTTTTTTTACACTTTTCACTATTTTTAAAAACTTTTTTACAATTTTATTTTATTTGTTTCATTATATCCAGCAGTCACAGTGAATGAATCTCACTATTACTGCTTGATAATTTAATCAATACATTTTTGGTTATTATTAGGCTGCTTCAAACTAAGAACAGCCAGTAATAACCTTAGTGACACTGATCCTGCAGCATTTCAGGATCAGATGTCACTAAAGGCTTCTGATCATTCCCACAATGATCAGAAGCCTGCAACATTGGTTCAGCAATAGAAACATGTAGCTAAATGTTTCTATTGCTGAAACTTTAGGGGGGAAAAAGCAGGTATACATCGGAAATTCCCGATCTATAACAGCTGTCAGAGTGACGGAAACAGCTGTAAATAGCGCTCTGCTCTCACTGTCAGACACCCGATTCCTGAAAGGGATCGGATGTCTGAAAAAGCTTAGCTCTTTCATTAATGGATGCAAATACTGAGGCATCCATTAGTGAACGGTAACCTCTGATCCTCAGTGGTTACCAGCATTACAGAGCACCAAATAGCTGATCAAGTACAGAGTACGTGATCAGTCATTGGGGCACTTAGTGGTGGAGACGTACAGTGTATGTCTCCCGTCACGAAGGGGTTAATAAATTATTTTGTTTTTTACTTAATTTTGAGCTCAATCTTCTCTGTGTAGCTTCACATATCTAGTCACACCTGCTCTGCAGGATACCAATATATGTCCTAACAGCAGGTCTTATCTATTTAGATGACTTCGGCCTACCAGATATTTGCAGCCTGGTGTTCCTTACCTAATGTTACAGTTTGAAAAGGCAGCTATTGCACCTTACTATATCCCCAGAATCCTATGGTTTAACCCCAACATATACAAAATATATATATTATATATAACAAAAAATATATTTAGCCCTACAGTTCACTCCCTGTGTCCTTGGACACAACTACAAATTTGCCTTGGTATCTCAACCCCCCTCCCAATTTTAGAACCTTCTTGGGGAATCCAGATTTTGCCCAAGCCTTCAATAAGTCTCATGCATTTAGATTGTGGTCTGACAACTCCCTCATCTAGTCTAAGAATGCCTCACTCCCCATTCAACTGCTCTAACTCTCCCAAAGGCAGTGACTATATACTGTCTCTTAGTCTTCTTAATTCTAATCATCAATCCCAAAAGACAATCTACTGTACTGTATATGCTGGTCCGGGGAAAAAAACTGCAATTAAGTTTTTACTATACACCAGCGATAGGCAACCTCGGCACCCCAGCTTGAAACTACAAATCCCATCATGGCTCTGGGAGTCATTCCTGTGCCTTTCAGGGTTTTTCAATGCCTCATGGGACTTGTTGTTTCACGACAGCTGGAGTGCCAAGGTTGCCTACCCCTGCTATAGACCAATGGAATAGCATAGTTAAAGTGGACCTTTACCTCTTTGACTAAAAATCACATCAGCATGCAGCCCTGCATATTGATATGAAATCATCTTAAATTCAATAGTTAAACATATTTTGCTTTTTCTTAGAATTACTGTTTTTCCACTTCCCCGTCCTCTTAATCATTAGTAGTGTAAGAGATGGGCCTAAGAGATGCATCCTGGGAAAGTTACATTATTAGAGCATTGCTGGGAAATCTCATCTGTAAACTGCAAAATCTTGTGAGATCTCAGGGAAGAGATGATGTGCTCTGTCACATGTTCCAGTCATGTTAAACAGAAAGGAACACAGGTTCACCACTCTAGCAACCCTTTAGTAAACCAGTTTCTAAAAATATTCATTGCCTGTGGCATTCTGATCTGATTTTCAGTCCCCCAACCTTGAATAGTATCCGCCAAATAAAGTTAGATTGAAGTAAGAAATATTGATCTCCATCTGCAGGTATATGAATCAGAAAGTACAGATGCCAGAGGATCAGCATGACATCCTGGGAAGGAGGTCAGCAATGGCATCCTACGTTTTCATTGTATGGAAGGTTTCATTTAGATCACAGAAGGGAATTTTCTGGTGTGCAAAGTTTACCATAGTTGACAATTGTTTCTTATCCAGTACATCTGCATTTTAGTTTAAAATATTGTAAACTGTTTTAAGTCCAGAAGGGGTCAGTGTTTATAAGAGCAAAAGAGAAGTAGCTAAATTTGTCATAATGTAACAGCACATAATAATTCTAACCTGCTATTATTTTAGAGACAGCTGTTTAGGGATTCTATCTATTGTGGTATGTTTCATTTACTTAATTCATTGTTAGCCATGATCAATCCAACAAGCACGTCAGATACTAACAACCTTAATTAATAAAATAGAGCAGAAACCTATGGTAACCACACAGATTCCTGTCAGTTATATTTTGCTTACTGAAGCTGAATTCTAATGTATTACTAAATGTTAGTATACTTTTGAAGGAAATTTGCTCTTCGCCTTATTGAAGAAGCCTGGAAAGACCGGAAACCCACTCTCAGGGAAAGCTGGAAACCAGTTTTTTACCACACTCTCAGGGAAAGCAAGCTATGATTCTGATGAAGGGGGCTTGCCCCAGAAACGCGTCAATCTTGGCTGACCGCGGCTGGTTGATGGTGATGTGACCGGAGGCTACCGTGTTACATGGTCGGGGTGATACCATGTTGGGTTAACAGAAAGTGCTGCCTCTCGTTTGTTGTTAAAGCCTGATGAAAACGTTTGCTTGTGAGTACATTTATCCCTTGTTTTATCCTTTTTAATAAATGATTTTACACATGGAGGTGGCGCTCTGTTCCCTTTTGTTTTAAATATAAAAAAGTTTATATTACAAATACAATAGTAAAATGTTTCAGTGAAAGAACGAACTGCTGTATGTACTGTAGCTTTACCAAAGAATATGCAGTAGAGAATTATAGTAATAATAAATACTGCAGTGGCAGCAATCATAGGACTGGAAAAAAAATCTAGAGAATCATTATCGTAATGTGAAGTTTTTATAACCTTCCAAATCACAGATGAAAAGCCAATAAAAGCTCCATTGCAGGCAAGATATGAAACCTCTCCCACCCCTCTCTCCTACCCTCCTCTAACCAATCCTGCAAGGTTTTTAAATGTTCTTACCTGGTAAAACAAGTTAAACTCACCTAAGTTCACCAGCCAGGTCCCTCGCCAAAGCCATTTCCAAGTTCAGGGGACTGCTAACTCTGTGGATGATGTAGATGTGTCCTCCTTAGCCATTCGCCTACCGTCCCCTCATGCGGATATCATTCCTTCTCTGGATAATGAGAGGGTCCCCGTCACTGGACAGTTAATAGGTGGTGTCCATGTCACATAGGCAGTGCCATCAACAACCAAAGAAATACCCTGCCATAAGTAAACAATAGAGGAGAGAAGACACAATACTGAAGCGTGATGTGACCTCGGCTTTAGGAAAGTAAAAAACGGCATTTTATTTTATGTCAATGATAAGATTGAGGGTGAGTTGGGCTTTATCGTGGAGTTGGGCTTTAAGTACAGCAAAAACAGTAATTTGAAAATATTCATGATAATAGTGGAGGTGGCTACAAATATACATAAAATAAATGTCCTACTCATCAAGGGGTGTATTTATAAAGCATTGAACGTGACATTTACCAAACATTCAGGATTTGTTTTCCCCCAATGCAGTTTCTATTGAAATCACAATGTCACTGCACATGTATGCACATTTAGATTTTTTGTTGCGCATTTTAAATGCACTTTGCATTGAATGTCAAAATGTAGTATAACACACACCAACATTATGGTGTGCATTGACATGCGTAAACATGCGTACACATTTTCAATAGAAAATGCATTGAGCAAAAATGCGAAAGTGGGAATCCAGCTTCAGTGTGGGTGTAGCATCATGGCCCATGCATTTATAATTACATTGATTTATTCACCTCCAGTGAATGTTTGTTGAATATCTAATTCACTTGCAGAGGCGGCTCTAGACTTTGCGAGGCCTTAGGTGAAACTTAAAAATTAGGCCCCAGTCATGCCCATAATGGAAAATTGATGGCTCTACTGGGTCTCAGGAGGCTGTGCGGGAATCTCAGGAGGCTGTGTGGGGTTTCAGGTGGTCTGTGTATAGTCTCAGGAGGCCATGCAGGGTCTCAGGACAGCTGTGCAGGGTCTCGTGGGCAGGTGTGGGTGGCACTGTTTCAGGAAGGAGAAGATGCGTCTGGTGCTGTAAATTGGCACTGCAGTTCATAGGAAAACTGTTGAAGTCCCGCACTCGCTGTGGACCTCGGCAGCATTCCTATGAACTGCGGCACCTGTTTAAAGCTCTTAGGTGGTCACTGCGGGCTCTCAGGTGGTCACTTTGGGCTCTCAGGTGGTCAGTGTGTAATATGACAAATTGGCATACAAATCGTGACAAATTGGGGCTTTTTAGATGCATATATCACTATAAAAACTATCAGGGCTATTCACTAAAGGGTGAAGTGTTTGGAGGAGGCAGGAGAAGTGAACAATCTAGGACAAAATAGCTGATTTTGAAAAATTCTCCAATTCAGCTCACTTTCCAGCTCTGCTATGTTGTCCTAGATCAGGGATAGGCAATCTTGGCTCCAAACTACAAATCCCATCATGCTTCTGCCTCTGGGAGTCATGCCTGTGGCTTGCAATGCCTTATGGGATTTGTAGTTTCAGCACAGCTGGAGAGCCAAGGTTGCCTACCCCTGTCCTAGATTGTTCCCTTTTCCTGCCTTCTTTAACCCCTTTAGTGAATAACCCTGTAAATATTTATTGTTTTAGCATAAAAATACATAGAACTATACACAACATGATAAAATGTGATTAAAATACCATGTAAACTACAATTGATGGAGGACACTATTTAAGGCCAAGACAGCATAATACATGTATTGAAACTACAAGTTCACAGAGCTGGTAACAGCAGATAACTTGCGTTGTTTCCACAAGCTCTTTATCCTGCTTATTTGCGGTATAAATGCTGCTCCTTGGTCCTCACACGTGGTCTATGCATTTCACCCCAGAGGAGGCTTTCTCAGGACCAACACATAGTATAGTTGAATAAAATATAAAAGACAATCACTATACACTGTTCATAGACAACACACATGTGATGAATAAATATGTGTGTGTATATAATTGGCTTACACACTTATATACAGCACAGTCATGTATCATCGTGAAACAAGGGGAGCCAAACCAGAAGATGTCTATGCCGGGGGGCACGGAGGGGAAAAAAACTAGCCAGGACACCCAACTATTATCTCTCAATACTTGAGGCTGATTGTGTCCGGCCTGGATCGCAGCCGCAGAGCTAATGTGCCCTGTAATGTATTAGTCAGATTAGGCAGCCGCGAGGCCCTCGTGAGCACGAGGCCTAAGGCGACCGCCTAATTTGCCTAATTAGAGAGCCGCCTCTGTTCACTTGTTTATAAATATGCACCCCAGTGCCGTAAGCTGTAGTTTTACACTGTAGAATATGTATATTGTTTCCTTTATGTGGTTACTTTAAGGGATCCCTATATCTAAACACATTTTTAATAATGATAACTGTAAAAAAAAAAAAGGGTTGTGTGGCATTTGGTGTGTACAGAGATTTACAGAGTGAATGACTCCTAGAAAAGTTTAAAAAAGAACACTAAGACTTTTGATGGGGGAAGGTCATGTGAGATGACCCCTGCCTTGCAACCATTACATGTAACATTTGTAGCACCTGGGTAACAGGGAATCTTGAGGTCCACTAAGTGGAAGTTTAAAGGAGAATAATGGGGTGAGTGAAAAACACTCATCCCCATAATTCAAGCAACTTGTGACATTGAAACCATCACAGGTCGGCTTTATTGAACGGGAAGTCAGCGAACACATGCCGATTGCTGACTTCCTGATCATCTCCCTGCAGAGAGCGGTGGCTGTCAGTCACCTCTCCCTGCAGGGATTCCCCCCCCCCCTCCCCTCTCTGATCCTTCAGCGCTGAATGGAGGAACAGATGGGGGAGGGGGCAGGCACAGCTAGCTCTGCCTCTTGATAGGCAGAGCCAGCTGTCACTCACGCAGCTGCATGGATTACAACAGTATTGTCGGGATCCGTCCAGGCTGCGGCGCTCTGAGTATATCTCAGGCTATAGCACGCTATATACTGAGCTTTGGGTCATGGGAGGAGCTTAGTATATGTCCTCCTGTGACCCTGAAGAGAACTATGGGATAAAAAGGTTGCCCCATAGTTCTCTTTTAACAGCTAGTGTTGTTTTGCTAATCTTTTTACTTAGCTATAATGCCGCCACCTAAATGTGTCATGCAAATACAAGAGGGACACTCCCATAGGTCATTCCTAGTCCTCAGGATGGACCACACTTACTTGCCCTTTAAATAAAGTAGATCCACACCAGAAGGTAGTTTTTAATGCTTTACTTGAAGCTTGTGGGACAGGAGGTAGAATACCCACAACTTACACAGGGCTCTTAGAAATCCTTAGTTAGTAGTCACTGTATGGATCCACCAACCAAAAAACAAGAGGTTCCAGTGTATCTTTGTTCCATTGATGACTCTAGCAGAAAATCTCTTAGGTACACATTGTGACGTTAATGAGGTTTGAGCATATCAATATTAACTATGAAATTCTCTCTTCCCAGATCTTGAAAAAATATAGCCTTCAAGTCATTTCAATGGACCTCAGGCTGTCCTAAGTTGCCAGGCATCCTCAAATTCCAGCAAGGGATATCTGCTAATCTGGGCTTGTGATCTTTATAGTCCTTTGCCCTAATCACCTAGTGAGGTACCAGGCCTACCCTCTTAACCTTTTAATGGCTACCCCTGATGAAAGTATACAAGGATAATTGCAGATCACATTTAGGTAAACGCAAGAGGGCCTGGCAAGGATAATGGCAAAGGTAACCTCAGATTCCGAGGAGTCATAAACTGGGAGTTACACTATTAACCCAATTTTCATAACTCAGAATTGGAGAATGATATTGTAAAATGAATTTCATAAAGAGCCACGTCTCGTCAAGAGGAATCCACACAAATCACTCATGGGTGAGTTACCGTGGTCAGAAGGCCTGACAAGCCACATTAACCCTCCTGGGCCAACCATACATCACATATACGTCAAGTTTGGTCCCAATGTAAAGCTTATTTCATGACACACGATAATTTAGGGGTTATCAGACAGTAATATGTAAGAATATTAAACTAGGTGGATATTTATGAATTTGACAGTTTGGGAGGAGCTTGTTGTCCTGCAAGCTGGGAAATCTCTGTGAAGGGTAAAGCTGGGAGTGGTATCTCCACATCCTTGTGACGGCTGGCTCGGTTCAGAACTGCATATAGTCACATGTTGTAGATGTACAGTGGGTTTGGGCCACTCCATCACACACATGACTTCCAGGCATACATGCTGCTAACAAGGAGGGGAAATACTCTTCAGACAGGATTCAGCCCAGGGGCCCTAAACCAGACACACAATCTGCATGAAGGGAAGCCTCTTTCTAAGGTGTAATGGCTAACAGAGGATTAGTTTCACAACAGCTGGTGTGCCGAGGTTGCCTAACCTTGCTGTAGACCAATGGGATAGCATGATTAACACCAAAAAATATCCCTTTGACATATCTCCACTCATGAAACAGCAAGGAAACTTTATAGTAAACGGTATATTACACCTCAAAAAAATCCACATCTTTCCAGCCCCCTCATTGTTTTGTTTTGGGGGCTGACAAGTCACAGGCTCCTTGAAACATGTTCTGAAATTATAGAGGTGCTCAGATCCTCTGGCAGGTTTTGGCAGATCTGATCAAGTATATAACATGTTCTACAGTTAGCATTACCTTCAAAAGCTGCCTTTTATTTGTCTCTAACACCACATTTCCTAGAGAACATAAGAAATGGATTTATACCTTATGTGGGGCAGTGCAATGGATGGCATATGCCATCATGCCCATTTTAAGTAAAATACAGAATGGAAGCGCGTTCCAGGAGCAGAGCAGAGCAGTTACAGACCGGATCAAAACTGCGTCCAATGTCTTCCAATAGTATTTTGGGCTATAGTTCACACCGCAGCGTTCAGTTCCAGGGTATGTAAAAAAATGCAGCAAGACCAATTTTACCTGCTCTGGAACGCATGCAAACGCGTCAAAAACGCATGCAGATACCCTGGAACGCACACTGAAAGCCAATTTTAAACTTAAAAAACGGCCCGGAACGCATCAAAGACGCGGCAAAAGCGCGGCACAACCCACCGCACTGCGTGTGCAGAAACTCATGCAGATCTGGTCTGCATTTGGTGTGAACAAGCCCTGCAGGTATATGCTAGCCCGAAGTTGTCCTCTCTACATTCAGTCCTGCTTTATACAAGCAGGACTAAATGTAGAGTGAGGGAAGTCGATTTTTCGTTTACATAAGAGGAAAAGAGATGTAGCTAATGTTGTCATAATGCAACAGCACATAATAATTCTAACCTGCTATTATTTGAGAGATAAATGTTTGGGGATGTTATGTATTGGGTTATTTTTTAATACTCCAATATATAATGTTGTTAGCCACAATCAAACCATCAAGCACATCAGATATTAACAACTTCAGTTAATGAAATAGAGCAAGGATCATAATGTGCAGTGCAGAAACCAATAGTAACCACACAGATTCCATCAAGTCATATTTTGCTTACTGAAGTTTACTGAAACAAGGCGAGTAAAAACTGAATTCTAATGTATTCCTATGTGTTAGGAATTTTTGAAATTTTGAAGCAAATTTGTCCTTCACCTTACTGAAGAAGCCTGCAAAGGCAGCCATAGATGGACAGATGTCTTATCAATATCAGAGATGAGAACCGTTATTCTCATGGCTCTTACTCCACCAAGACTGGCACAACTTTTCAATCCAGATCAGGCGATATTACTAGGAATGCACAGATAGTGCAATTTTTCTGCCAAAATAGCGGTACATCTCTGTTTTCTCTCCTCCCCGCTGGGCGCTGCTCTGTGTACCAGCAGGGAGGAGAGAAACTGTCACAGGCGGCCGAGCGTTGTCTGAGGAAAGAGCTGTGAGCGGCCAGCGTCTCTCCTCCCACACCGCTCAGCCTCCTGTCACAGTTCAGGAGAGTGGCGGTGTGGGCGGAGACAGCCAGTGCTGTCACAGGATGGCGCAGGCGGTGCGAGGGAGGAGTCAGCTCTCAGATCGAGCTCCCCGCACCGCTCGCTCAGCCTCCTGTGACAGTGTGTCAGGAAGGAGAGCAAGTACAAACACTCAGTGATTAATGATCGCTGAGTGTTTGTAAATAATTGAGGACATAGTATGTTTACTAATTCCTCAATTATGAATGAATGGGAAGTGATCTACATCACCTCCTGTTCATTCATGATTGTGGTTATAGTAAATACACCATGTTCTCAAGTTATGAATGAACAGGAACACTCAGTATAGAGGATTCCTGTTCATTGATAACAGGGGCTGCAGAAAAAGAGAGTGAGGGCTCTGTGTCCTAAATCTCTTTTTCTATTTTAAAACTGAAATATCAGGGGTCTGTTTAGACCCCTAATATTTCCCCAAAGCCCGTAAAAGTAAAGTAAAAAATAAAAACATTTAATACAAATAATATATAAAAAAATTTAAAAGTTTATAAAAAATAATTAAAAATAAAATATTTGAAAAAATTTGAAAAAGAAAAAGAACAGTTTCTGTTTTGGCTTAACATCTTTTTAAATGTCTTGTACTTTAAATTGCTTGTACTTTCGGTGACCCCTGTTCCCTTAACCTCTTGTTCTATATATGCAGGGATAAAAAAGAAGTAATCTCCTGAAAATATTAGACATAAATAGACTGAAATAAAAAGATAGAAAAACACCTTACAGTTGTCCTTTCATACATACAACTGCAATTGTGTGTTTGATGCGAAGGGTATTTTACACATAGGCTCACTTCACAAAGCTATCACAGCAGGATAAAGATAGTCATTTTCAAAAAAATTTACAGTTAGTTAGAACTAAGTCGAAATAAGATTTAAAAAGGAGTCACATGGGGGGGGCGTGGCCAACTACCGATGTGAGAAGACGTGTTCTCCTGGAGCTCCGTCCTAGACCCGCTGACCCACAGCTAATAGCAGCCCTTTTCTGACCACAATATGAAAGAGAAGAAGACAAAGAAGTCTGGGAAGAAATCCTCGGCTTCACAGCAGAAAAATTTCCCACCCTCGATTAAGGGATACTTTGGTCGCCACGAACAACTGGAGGGGATCCCGCGGGGCAAGATGGCGCCGGGTCAGAGTGATACTCCGACACACAGGCAATCGTTCCCGGAGTCCCCACTAGGTGTTTTTACGCCGGACTCCCCTTCATCGGCCTCGATGGAGACGCAAGCCTCAACTGAGGTTACTGCAGACTCAACTCCCATTAGCCCCTATACATTACTTGATGGGCCTCCCATTCCCGCAACTTAACAAACATGATAATAAGTTGGCTTCTCATGTGCTGACGGCGGCACGCTGTCTTATCGCATTACATTGGAAGCGTATCTCTCCCCCTTCTCAATTGGATCTTTACCAACGTATTAAGGAGGTTCAAAGTATGGAATATCTCACGGCAAGGCTAAACAATACCATACCCACTTATGAAAAAATTTGGAAGGCCTGGAATGATATAGAAGGTCTAGTTCTTTGCATCAAACAAATGTAACTGGGGCATGTGAGACTGCTTACCTTAAAATGCCTGATAGTAAATTTTTTGCTTGAATAAGGGATGTGGAACGAGAATGCGGGATAGAATTATAGAACTATGGACCTGAGGGATACTATAACTTTTCTTTGGAATGGAGAAATTCGGATTCTACTTAATACTATTTTTATTTTATTTTTACATCTTTATAGCTCTGTTGCTATATATCTGTTTTTCTTTATTATTTAGTATGTGTATGTAAATGTAATGTGTATGTAGGTATGCAAGTGTATATATGCATATATGTACATGGAAATGTTTCATAAGATCTTAGCATACGCAAAGCTAACAATCGACAACAAATTTTTGGAAACAACAAATACTTAAGATATATACAGCTTTACGAGATATAATGCTCGCTTTGACTGCGCATCACGCTGCATGGATGTTTTACTTTCCTATAGAAATATTCATTGTCATATATATTTTTTGCTGTCAATTGTATTGTATATGCTCTTTGAAATAATAAAAAATTGTTATTCAGAAAAAAAAAAAAAGGAGTCACATGGCTAGAATACAGTAAAGATACTATCTCTTGCGATAAAGCTTTGTAAATTGAGTCTAATGACATCAAAAACACGTGCTACTACATTCTTTTCTTCTGAACTTGGACTGTTTAGTGTGCACATAAATGCAAGGTCAGGAATGCTTTTTGTCCCAAACTTTGGTCTGAGTCCATTTCTGGTGGCATGCATAGCAAAGGCAGAAACCCATCTTATTTGTAGATATTCTGCTAAACACATCTGTGACTGTCTTCCCTTATTTGGTGCCTCTGGCTTGGCAGGAAAAAGCACATCGTTGTTGTGTTGGTGTTAGTCAGGGGTCTACAAATATGATGTAGTTATGTATTGTTTATCTTTGCTAGGCAATTGAACATCAGCAGGGTTGAATGTCACAGAGCTGGGGAATCTAAAGGTGGCCATACACTTTACAACCATCGGAAGACCTTGGTCTTCCGATGGTTGTAAAGTAATTAAAAAAACGTACAATCTGCCCATCTTGGACAGGCAGATCGTACTCTCGATCATCACAAGCCCGCCCCACTGAGGGGACGGGCTTCTGAGGACCGCAATGCTGAACGGGCAGTGTGCGCCACGATTTTTGGCTGGTCTTCTAGCGTGCTCCTTAGACAAAAGACGTGCGACCGTACAGTAGAGACAGTCGCACGTCTTCATTCACACTGCTCGATTCTCGTACGATCGCGGGATTTCCCGCGATTCTCGTACGAGAATCGAGCAGTGTATGGGCACCTTAAGAGTAAAGCGTATCTAAATAACAAAACAACAATGTAAGGTATCATTCAAAGGTAATAAATTCAAGACAGGCTCATGCAGCCAATTTAAGTGAGCAGCTGTAAGGAGGAACGCCCAATTTTTTAAGCGTAATCGAGCGCAGAAGTCTCTATATAAAACAATGTAATATATATCAGGTTACTAGTCTTTAGATGCGGCAGCTGCATTAGTTTTCATTTTCAAGCCAAGAACATTTTAGGCAAGTACATAAAATAATCTCTTGATCCTGCCAGGAATGCAGGATTTCAGTGTCCTTCTGTCACTTCCTGTAAACTGAAATAAGAGCATTTTTATCTTTGTTGCAAACTGCTATTGCCATTAATCCTCCATGTAATAAAGATGAATAAAGGCAAACATGTTTGAAGTCCAGCCTGTGTGACAGTGTAGTCACCCAAGGACACTGAAAACGAATACAGCAACTTCATCTAAGGACTCGTGAGCTGCAAAATATATGACATTTTTGGTTTACATACAGTTAGCTGATAAAAAAGAAGAAGCAATACTATAGGTGTCATTTTTGAACCTTTAATTTATAATTTGCAAAATGAGGCGTGTCCCAGCTCAGAGAACATTTAAATACACTGGTACTATGAGACATCAGAGTGTCAGAGAGCAGCTCTTCTCCAACATGTTTTGGTCTACTCTAATCCTCACTGTCACCTGTTTCTGCACATGTGAGTAATGGGTGTAAAAGCTTCCTTATAGTTTATATTTTCTGTATAATAGACACCATGACAGTAAATTCTCAATCTTCAATTTCTTCCTCCAACAGGTTGTCTTGGTCAGTATGTTCTGAATCAACCCTCTGAAATGACAGCCAAACCAGGAGAGACTGTTAAATTAACATGTTCAGGGGAGAAGCTTTCTGACAAGTATGTAAGCTGGTATCAACAAAAAAGTGGCAGTGTCCCTCGTCTACTTATTTATAGAGATAAGGAAAAAGCATCAGGCATACCAGACCGGTTCTCTGGAGACAATTCCAATGATGTGGGCACTCTGACCATCTCTGGAGCTCATGCTGAAGATGAGGCACATTATTACTGTTTAGCAGCTGATGCGGGCTTGAGCACAGTGTTATACACCAACAGACATGTAGTTCAATAATATGCTTGTATTATGAGTGCAATCATCCAGAGCAAGAGAGTAAAATGTATCAGTTGTATCACTGACAGAAATAACTGACGTATGAAACTAAACAGAAGTATAGCACAGAGTGATCTCTATATACACAGTGAGGAGTATAGCACACAGTGATCTCTACACACTGATCTTTATATATGCAGCGAGTTTTTTTTTGAGAGAAGTCTATGATCTATGTGTGCTGTGTTTTTTTTTCTGGGTGTTGGGGAGGTGAGAGAAATTCCTGGTGGGGGCGAGTAGTATAGCACACACTGATCTCTATATATACAGTGGGGAGTAAAGCACACAGTGATCTCTATATGCATACTGATCTCTATATATACAGTGGGGAGTATAGTACACAATGATCTCTATATAAATTCTGATCTCTATATATACAGTGAGGAGTATAGTACACAATGATCTCTATATACACAGTGATCTCCATATACACAGTGGGGAGTATAGTACAGAGTGATCTCTACTAACACACTGATCTCTATATACACACTGATCTCCATATACACAGTGGGGAGTATAGTACAGAGTGATCTCTACTAACACACTGATCTCGATATACACAGTGAGGAGTATAGCACACACTGGTCTCTATATACACACTGATCTCCATATACACAGTGGGGAGTATAGTACAGAGTGATCTCTACTAACACACTGATCTCCATAAACACAGTGGGGAGTATAGCACACACTGATCTCTATATACACAGTGATCTCCATATACACAGTGGGGAGTATAGCACACAGTGATCTCTACTGACATACTGATCTCGATATACACAGTGAGGAGTATAGCACACAGTGATCTCTATATACACAGTGATCTTTATATATGCAGCGAGGAGTATAGCACACACTGATCTCTATATACACAGTGAGGAGTATAGCACACACTGATCTCTATATACACACTGATCTCTATATACACACTGATCTCTATATACACAGTGGGGAGTATAGCACAGAGTGATCTCTATATACACACTGATCTCCATATACACAGTGGGGAGTATAGCACACAGTGATCTCTATATACACACTGATCTTTATATATGCAGCGAGGAGTATAAAACACACTTATCTCTATTTATACAGTGGGGAGTAAAGCACACAGTGATCTCTATATACATACTGATCTCCATATACACAGTGGGGAGTATAGCACACACTGATCTCCTTATACACACTGATCTCCATATACACAGTGGGGAGTATAGCACACACTGATCTCTATATACACACTGATCTCTATATACACACTGATCTCCATATACACAGTGGGGAGTATAGCACAGAGTGATCTCTATATACACACTGATCTCCATATACACAGTGGGGAGTATAGCACACAGTGATCTCTACTGACATACTGATCTTGATATACACAGTGAGGAGTATAGCAGACAGTGATCTCTACTGACATACTGATCTCGATATACACAGTGAGGAGTAAAACACACAGTGATCTCTATATACACACTGATCTTTATATATGCAGCGAGGAGTATAAAACACACTGATCTATATTTATACAGTGGGGAGTAAAGCACACAGTGATCTCTATATACACAGTGATCTCTATATGTACAGTGAGGAGCATAGCACACAATGATCTCTATATACACACACTGATCTCTATATACACAGTGAGGAGTATAGCACACACTGATCTCTATATACACAGTGAGGGGTATAGCACACACTGATCTCTATATACACAGTGAGGAGTATAGCACGCAATGATCTCTATATACACACTGATCTCTATATACACAGTGAGGAGTATAAAACACACTAATCTTTATATACACATTTATCTACATTTACATTGCCGTATATACATGGAGATCTCTATGTACACAGGAATCTCTGAGTGGTGCCAGTTCTGATTGGCTCTCCGTACATTCTGGATTCTATACTTGGATACATTGCATGTCTCACCTGCCCCTCTCCTTCTGCCTCTTTCATCTCCAGCTCTTCTTCGATTCTCCCGGCGCCCAGCTCATCTCCTCTCTCCTCTCCTGCTGCCTCTTACTAGGGATGTGGCCTGGAGTCCAAGTGTGAACCCATTTGACTAGGGATGCACCAATACCAATACTAATATCAGTATTGGTGCCGATACAGGGCATTTTCACGAATATATGTACTCGTGAAAATCCGCCGATACATAGCGCCGGTGCTTTAAATTTTATAAATAGCTTCAGGCTGCTCGTTAAGTAAAGTACAAGTGATCAAGTACACTTGTAGAGCAGCCTGCTTGTCCACCCCCCCCCCCCTTCCTCTTCTGGGGCACCCGGAACCACGGCAAAGTAGTTAAGGATAGAGAGCGGGGAGGAGAACGTCCGTTCTCCACTCTGCTCTGTGATCAGTGATCACAGATCTGGTGTCACAGATCCGGTGTACAGTGATCCTGAGCTGTGCAGAAGATAGAGCACAATGCTGTGCTGGATTTTCTGTACTAGACGGTAGGCTCATAAAGAGAACCTGCACCTCCAAATTATATCACATAAGGGCTTGTTATCCCCAGTGTGATATCAATAAAGTTAAGTGAAAAAGAAAAAATACAAAATTATAAAATTAAAAAAATTAAAAAGTACTAAGAAGGTTTAAAAAATACCCCCCGCCATCTGCGTGCGAATATAAGCATGTGTAGGGCATTGTGTGTGTGTGTGCACTGAGTGGAGCCCTCATTCCACTGAGTGACATATTGTGGTAGTGGGGCAGCAGCGCCACTTGGCCTCTGCTAGTACAGGTGTACTATCTGTACCCCATGCTGCTGTCCAGTGCAGCCTTGCACTATGGATTTTGAATTAGACTTGCAAATTGTGAGCACTCGTTGGTCAGTGTAGTCAGGTGACCGTGCTGACCAATGAGAAGCACTTCTTAGCATGGTTAACCTCTTGTCATCCGCCTGTTGTGAAAAAACAGATGGACGGCAGACTCACATGGGCGGGTTGCCGTAATTAGACGGTGTTTTTCTTCTGCACGGGCAGAAAAAACCTGTCCATTCTTTACAGCCTTTACTGGCTGTTTCACATACAAACGATTGGCAGCTCTATAGCCGCCGATCACTTGTATGTTGTGTTTTGCTCGCCCCCCCCCTGGAGTGCCGCCCCCTCCCCTTCAATCCCGGGATCCGCTAGCCCATCTGCGGCTCGGAACCGGCTCGGGAGGGTGTCAGGAAGTAAGATGGGAGGGAGATCAGCATCTTCCTCCTTGCTTAACTCCCTCCGTACTGTGAATGCGGAAGTGATGTGTATTACATCACTTCCGCATTCACCTGTCAGTCATCTGGCTGCTATAGCCAGAGAGAAGAATCTGATGAAGCAGATGTCTGCTTCATCAGCTTCTTTGGGGGTCCTCAGGGACATTAGCGGTCTTAGAGACCCCTAATGTCTCCATAAAGAGGACCTGTCAGTGTGCCTTTGCTATTATATAGGGGGGTTGTAATCCCCAATGTAATAGCAATAACAATAAGTGTAAAAAAAAAAAATAAAGGTCACATATATAAAAAAGTTAAAAAAAATAAAAATATATATTTATTAAGTCCCCCACCCCCACGTTTACGCACATATAAACGTAAATACACGTTCGATGCACCAGCGCGCAAAAAAGGACAATATTGCCACGAACGTCGGAGTGAGAGCAATCATTTCAGGGCCATCAATCACTGATAACACTAAACTGATGAACGGTAAAAGCTTTTATAGCGTCGCCTATGGCCAATTTTGGGTACTGTACTTTCTTGAGGTTTCGCGCGTGCGCATATGCAAATAAGATATGAATATAATGAGGGCAATGACCAATATATGAATTTATAATCATGGTTTCTGTGTGGGTTCCAGGGAGGTTATTTATGGTGTATACATCTATTTATGTTTTTTTATATGGATGAGTTTTAGCATATTTATATGTATAGACATTATGAATTGAGTATATTAAAAATTGAATTTTATTATATATATGAATCAATTGACTTTATTATTGGATCAATTCCCTGCTATTCTCCAGTGGTCACCACAAAGCCCCTTTCTTTCTCTTTCCCCCTTTTTGATATATATTGCATATATAGGGGTGGTGTCCCAGTTTGTGTGATGGTTCCTAATTTTTGTATTACAACTTAAAAAAATGGCATCGGTGAATCCCTACATTGGACCTCACTCACCCTACTCAGAAGCCCACCGGCTGCACTGGCGGTAGGTCTGCCCCTGTGTGTCATTGAAAGAAAGAAGTGCTGTAGGTACTGTAGCTGTACAGAAAAGTATGCAGTAGAGAATTATAGTAATAATAAATACTGCAGTGGCAGCAATCATAGGACTGGAAAAAAATCTAGAGAATCATTAGTATAGTCTTGGAGCTCAAAAGTATCGGTACATGTACTCGTACTTGTACCGAGTACTGTACTTGGTATCTGTGCAACCCTAATTATCGTAATGTGAAGTTTTCCTAACCTACCAAACTTGAAAAGCCAATTAAAGCTTCATTCCAGGCAAGATATGAACCCTCTCACACTCTCCCACCCCTCTCTCCTACCCTCTTCTAACCCATCCTGCAAAGTTTATAAAAGTTTTTACCTGGTAAAACAAGTTCTACTCACCTAAATTAGCCAGCCCGGTTCAGGGGACCGCTAATCCAGTGCTGTAGATAATCCCTCACCAGTCAATCCCCTACATCACCTCACGCTGACATAATTCTTTCTCTGAATCCTGAGAAGATCCCACCGCTGGACAGCCAATAAGAGGTGTTCACCTCACACAGGCAGTGCCATGAACAATTGAAGAGGAACCCTGCTGGAAGCAATTGATATAGGAGAGAAAAAAACCCTACTGAAGTGTGATGTGACCGCAGCTTTAGGTACGTAGAAAGGGAATTGTATTTCATGTTAGTGATCAGATATAGGGGGCATGGGCGGGAGGATAATTATATATCAGAGATGGGCTTTAAGTACAGAAAAACAATAATAATTTCGAAATATTCATGATAATAGCTACAATATACATAAAATAAATGTCCTATTCATTCATCATAGGGTGTATTTATAAAGCACTGAACGTGACATTCACCAAACATTCAGACTGGATTCATATTCCCCCGATGCAGATTCCATTAGACATGTGCACCAGCAAAAAATGTGTTTTGTTTCATTTTGATTCTGATTTTGCATTATTTCGTTTATCGGGATTCGGGTCCGAAACTCAATTCGTTTCGGAATTCGGATTTGGCCGAAATTTGTTAGTGGTATTCTGTACGATTTGTCGTTTCCTTCCTTTGTTGCAAAAAAAAAATGTAACTTTGCTGCAACGAAAATTCGTCCAAAAGTATTCATGAAAAGTATTATGAAACCTCTGATCACTGACCTGAATGGCATTATGGGAGCTCCCGAATGCTATGTTGTATTTGGCAGCTGAGAATGTCAAATGGGAGGAGTGAGCCGTGATGTCACTGTCCGCTCTGCCCATCTGTTTACTTTCGCGCCGAATGTCATTTTGCGGAGAGCTTTCGTCGGTTTCGGACTGGTTGTCGTGCGTCGGGACTTTTTTTATTTCGGAGGATCGGCGAGGGTCATTTTAATTTTTTTTGTTTCAATTAAAGGCATAGTCAAAAATTGTCTCTGTTTTTTTTTCAATTAAAGGATTTTCTCTAAAAGACTGGTTTGTTTATTTTCTTTGGATTGTAACCCTTTAGTGAATGAGTTGGGGTACCCCAGCTCATTCACAAGGTGGGCGGTGTGATCACGCTAACGAATTTCGGAATCGGAAATTCGGATTGGTTTGCATTCGTTATATCTGTAATTCGGAATTTGGTTATATCCGAATTTCCGAAATTGCGTCCTAATTTTGATTCAGAACGCACATGTCTATTAAAGAGCAATATTATTAAACAAAAGCATTAAGCTACACATATATAAACTCAGGTTACCAGAAATCAGATTACACAAACTGCTGGTCAAGAACTGAAAAAGCACAACTGAGAGAGAGGTGAGCTCATCACTGTGTTGTTTCTCCTTTCACTGTACATTAACAGGCAGGAAGCAGGTCCATGAAGGGAGAAAGTGGGCTGAATGATGCTGGCTGTCAGACTGAGGATATTATTATTATACAGGATTTATATAGCGCCATCAGTTTGCACAGCGCTTTACAATGTAGGGAAGGCATTACAATCACAATACAAATCAAGACAAGATGGTAAGGAGGGCCCTGCCCCTGAGGGATATTGAGCAGAGGAACAAAGGTACTGTGGATTGAATGTGAATATTGCAGGGAAAGCTGTTTTTTTTTAATTATTACTTTTGGCGGGAGTTCTGCTTTAATCCACCAATCCAGTTTGAGTTCCAGTCCAAGTGCTAATTACCCTTTCTGTATAAGAATTTAGTTTTTTTTAGGAAATCTTCATAGGGAAGTGCCTTTAACGTATGAATTAGATCAATTAAATCATACCCAGTTATCCCCAGGCCTGCTGTACTTGGAATTGTGGATCATTTTGTGATTCAGTTACTGTCAAGGAAGAAAGAATAGTATAGAAAGGAACAATAGCTGTCTAGCATTAAAATCAGATCTGGAAGGCAAAAATTACAACTATTACCTTTAATGATAAATACTTGGTTATCTTATGTTTTCACCCTTTTGCTGAGGCAATATGCTCCCAAAAGAAATGAAAACACCAAACAAAATACAAAAAAACGTCCAGTGAAACAGAGCGTGGTTTTTTAAGAAGCCTTGTAGCAAACAAACAAAAAACCCTCTGCTATGGATGGAGCGTCAGCTAGTGACCGCTACCCTCAAATCAACCACAGACCAAAGTTAAAGACAAAAATCCAAAAATAAGAGCAAAAAAGGCAGTAACGGGTGTGATTGCCCAAAAAGTTAGCAATCAGAAGTAAAGCACAATTACCCAAATGACCCTAATCCCTTCATCTCTCCCTATGCAGTGTGTCAGCTTTCCCTGCCCTCTCGCTACAGCAGCTTTATATTAAACTGACGCATGGCTGCTCTGAGCCCCCCCCCCCCCCTTTCATATTGATGGGGTTGGCTTATTCAAAAGTCCTCTTACTGGTCCTTCTGAGCACATAAATCCGCTGGGACAAAGGATTACCCTGAACCTCATCTGTGTTCAGAATCCCAAAAGAGTAGATCAGTGTCAGCAAGTAGTCGAAACACAAGCAAAGTGCACCTATGTGAAAAAAATCTGAATTTTGTCTTTGCAAACACATGGTGGGGGTGCTTTTTGCAGGGTCATTATTCCAAATGAGGCTGACATAAAAACCCCACCTCAGTTTTCTAAAAGGTGGTGCAGATACAACAAGAGAGCAAGATCATAAGACAGAGTTTCAAACTTTGTAGGATAAACTGTCTACGCAAAACAATTCAATGCCTTCATAGTTTAAAAAATAGGGCATGATTTATAAATCATCCACCCAGCCGCACGCTGGGCAAATGCCATTGACGGCCACTAGATGGGGCTGAGGAGCATAGGAATTTGCATGTCTTTACTGTTTTTGGGTCTTCCAGGAAATCAAATCATTGTGTATAACTGTAATAAAAAGTGTAAACTTTCAGATCTGTAAAGCTGGCCATATACCAGTAAAAATGTCATTGGAACAAATTTGTTTTCAGAACGTGTTCAAATCAGCAGATAATGTGGTCAAATCGATGATCTTTTTTGACCATGGTGCCAAAAAAAATAAAAATGGAAGGAGCAGTATAGAAAAACTGTTCGGAATGAACACAGTTTTCTAACAGTGAATGTGGTTTTTATTTGGGAAAATCAAATGTTAAAATGAAACAAAATTTTGAACAACATTCTCAAAGTCTCGGATGGCATTATTGAATGCTCTGACTAGATTTTTGGTATGACCAGCTTTGTTTCACTTGGCCTTTTTTAAAGAACTCCAAGCAAAACCTTTATTAACCCTTGCAGTGGAGCTACCCCAGTACTGCAAAGGTTAACTGCTCGCTTTTGCTTGGGTGCTAAAAAAAAAAGGAAACGATTCTCATTGGAACCTTCAAGCCGGCTTGTTCTTAGACCGGTCTCTGGAGCCTCTCACCCCCTCTGCTGCTGCGGTCTAAGGTCCCCTAAATCATCACGTTGTACACAGAGTGTATAGATGTGGGGACGCTGAGGAGCATTCTAATGCTGCAGTGTAGAAGGAGAGAGACTTCAGTGGCTGGAGAAGCAGGGAATCTAGACAATAACGAGCTGTTAACCCTTGCAGTGCGGCGTAGCCCCATTGCAAGGGTTAATTAAAGTTTTGCCCAGAGTTCTTCTTTAAGGAGTTTGATCATCTTGCCCTGTACGAAATTTCCTTTTTCAAGCATCTTGAAGCAGCATCTGCAGTACTGCGTTTTTGGAAGGTGCTGCCTAATTGTCAAAGTACATGCAATTATAGTCAAGTGGAAAATTTGAATACTAATTTGAAAACATTTGCCTGCTGCAAGTTGCGAGAAATAAATGAATGAAGCAGTCTTGTTCCTACAGACCTGTCACTTTTCTCACAATGATCTGGATTCCGGCTCTTCTCTTTCTAATGACTCAGATCTCATGTAAGGGTAACAGGTATACAGTAGTAGATGCAGCTTTTACAAGGGTATTGAATATAGGAATAATAGGCATACAAGTGTACAAATGTAAATTGTGTTATGGGTCCATGCTTGCACACTTATATAGATATAGCTGTCTTCTGGAGTGTTAGAAAAGCTGAAAAGATCTGATGTATCTCATAATGTTTATGTACAAGCCTTTAGTATTTCCTAAGATGATTAATACTACATTTATTAATATTGCATGGAAGTCCTATTACAATTGTACTTATAGCCGCTAAATACAAAACCTTCTTTTTGTAACAGATGGAGATTTTCAGCCTGTTTTGGTCCAGGAGCCTTCTGTAATGGTCCAAGCAGGACAAAATGCTGAAATTCCCTGCACTCTGAGTACAGGGAAGAACTTTGACATCTACAGGGTAATTTGGCTGCGTGAAACCCCTGGAGGTGCTATAGAAATGGTGTACCACTTCAGAACAGGTAGCACACAGGGACAAGGACCTGGAATCCCTGAAAGGTTCTCTGTGAAAGATGATGTCCCGAACAGACGATGGTATCTGGTTGTCAATGGAGTGCAAACAGAGGACGATACGGTCTATCACTGCGCCACATATTTTGATGAAACGTATTGGTATCACAGTGGTGTAAATATCATATCAACTGGAGACATAAACATCTTCCTCTTTTTTGAACTGCAGGTAACTGTTGAAAGAACTTCAGATTTTCCACCCAGCTGACAGTCACGCTGCCTTGCATAAAGACATAAAACAACAAAAAATTCAGCACTCCCAGGCAGGGATAGTAAGTCTATGATAATCAGTATAAGGAAATGATTAGAAAATGTCAAAACTATTTACTAGGTGACAGGCTGAAGTAAATTAGTCATACACTAAACCTTCTCTGTTGACGCTGTTAATTTATTGGTGAAATAAAACCACTGCCGAAACAGCAGAATTGTGCACATATCTATCTATCAGCGGAAATTCTGCATCTATCTATCTATCTATCTATCTATCTATCTATCTATCTATCTATCTATCTATCTATCTATCTATCTGTAAATATATATATTAGAGGTGCACCGAAATGAAAATTTCAAAACCGAAACGAAACCAAAATTTAAAAAATGTCAGACCGAAAATGGTTTTTATTTTAACTGTTTTAAAATATTTTATTTTTATTTATTTTTTATAAACTTTTCATTTTTTATATTTATTTTTATTTATTTATTCATTTTTTATTAAATATTTTTATTTTTTACTTTACTTTTAGGGGCTTCGGGGAAATATTAGGGGTCTAAACAGACCCCTGATATTTCCCTTTTAAAATAAAAAAAGAGATTGAGGACACAGACGCTCAATCTCTTTTTCTGCAGCCCCTGTTATCAATGAACAGGAATCCTGAGTGTTCCTGTTCATTCATAACATGAGAACAGAGCAGGGCCAGACTGGGACAAAAAACAGACCCAGGCATTTTAGACTGAGCAGCCCAATCATGTGACCCCCGAAGGCCCCACCCCAAATCCAGGGGTGGGGCCAAACATAGAGATGCAATCGAGGGGCGGGGCCAAACACTGAAGCGCAATCGAGGGCCAGGGCCAGTTGCTGGTAGGTACAGGAGGGCTACAGTTGACACACAAGCCTTGCAACAGTATAGGAAGGTTGCTACAGAGAAATCTTGTGATATCCTTAACGGATCTCTGCCTCCCCAGCAGTCTACCGCACCCAGTGCACAGGTTAGTGCTCCCGAAATGGCACTCAGAGTTCTCCAGCAACGTCGGTACAATTCAACCAATTCCATAGATAGTCGGACCACAACAACACCTGTATAATGCACTGCATACCTGTATAATACACTACGTACCTGTGCAATACACCACATACCTGTGTACGTAGTATATTACACAGGTATGTAGTGTATTACACAGGATTTTAGGACAGTGGTGGAGTGTGGCAATTGCAACTGGTGGGCCCCTGTTAGTTCTGCCACTGACTCCAAGCGGTAGTGGGACTATAATTCCCAGCAATACACTATACTGCATTGCAGAAAACCATCAGCTATAAAGGACTATAAATCCAAGCAATACAATTTACAGCAATGCAGAATGGTACTGGCTATAGAGGACTACAAATCCCATCAATATATTATACAGCAATGCAGAATAATACCATCAGCGAGAGAGAACTACAAATCCCAGCAAGACGTTATACAACAATGCAGAATAATACCATCAGCTATAGGGCCTGATTTAATCCCCCTGCCGCCCCAAGGCCAGGTTCCACAATACGCCCCCCCCCTGTGCCGCCAACCCCCCTCCCCATCAATTGAGAATGGCCCGCCTCGCCGTGATTGGCCGGCGGCCACACACTACGGAGCCGGTGGGAGGAGCCTCAGGCTGCCCCGTCGTGATTGGACGGCGGCGGACCATAGTGTGCGGCCGCCGGCCTGCGGACACCTTACACCAGCACCCGCAACTTCCCTACAAGGTCACCGCTGCCGCCCCTCTGCGCTCTGCCTCCCCGAGCCTGGGCCTCGGTGGCCTTGTGGGAAATCCGGACCTGATCAGCTATAGAAGAATACAAATCCCAGCAATACATTATACAGTAATGCAGAATAATAGTATATGAATTTGCTACATACTTTGTGCTGCTGCTCTGCTCTGGGGTGCCGGCTTGACGTCTTGGGCAGAGGATCTCAGGAGAAGGAAGATGTGCGGGATGGAAGAAGCACTGTAAACAGGCACCGTGTGGTTCCCAAGAAGACTGCTGCGAGTTCCCCAGCAAGCGAGGGACCTAAAACAGACACTTCAGTTTGAAACTTTAAAGTGCCGGTATCGGTTTTTGGTATTGGGGCATTTTCATTAGTACAACTACTCATAAAAATGCTCAGTATCTGCACCGATACCAATACTGGTATCAGTATCAAAGCATTCCTAATTCCCATGAGGGGAATTTATCAAAACTGGAGCAGACAAAATCTCGAGCAGGTTTGCATGGCAACCCATCCGCTTCTATCTCTCATTTTCAAATCCCAACTAAGCAAACTGAAGAGAGATGCTGATTGGTTGCCATGGGCAACTGCTCCAATTTCTGACTGCTCTAGTTTTGATAAATTCCGCCCAATGAGTATTCATTTCACTAATTCGCAGTATAATGGGGTCTATTCACGAAGCTGCCGAAGGATCTAGCCGTAGCGTAGCACACGTTAACCCTGACGCGTTTCCTCCCCACAGCTGAGGAAGCCCCCAGCTGTGGGGAGGAAACGCGTCAGGGTTAACGTGTGCTAGTCTTCCCTGGATGCCCTCGACACAAGAGATGTTTTCATTCGTCTGCTCATCCCCTATACAATCCGGCTTGGGACGAATATCATGCATACTACCGATCGGATTGTTTAAATAGAGGTGAAGGAGCATCCCTGGTGGTGAGCTGCTTGCGACTGGACGGCCACCATTTACCTTCAAACGTTTGGAAAAAGCTGCCAGCACTTTACCGGTAACTATTTGCTTCAATTGAGCCACATGCATTATATCGCGGAGTGGCAAAGTAGCTGTTTTCCTCGTTTGTTCTACTCTACACAGTGCGGCCGCACACGGATTACTAAAGCTCCTTGGAATGAGCTCTTATCTATTAAATTAAAGCTCGCACAGGACTCTGCATCCCCGAAAAATACAAGGGGAGAGAGATGAGCGACTGCAGCTGCTGATCCTCACTCGGGACATCTACTCTTTCACACACAAATCCAGCAAGTATTGGATATATCTTTAAGTCTGTTTCCATCCGTGTGTGTAGGACTTGAGCAGGTTCGCCTCTCTCGAGCCCCCCCTTAATCGCAGCATATGTGAGTAAATTCGGATACATTGCATCTCCTCTGATCAGTGCCCATTCATCTTGAATTCACATTAGTGAGTTTTACCATATAGGTGATCTATGGGCATGTTTGATATTATGGTGCAGGGTGCAGGGAATGTTTTAATTGTTTTTAAATGTTTTGTAAATGGGAGTTTATACATGTTTTTTCTAAATAATAAATATTGTATTATGAATTCTGATTTACCTGCTTACTTAGACCAATCTCCATAGAAGGGATTTCTTTGTGCTGGGGATCGTTTTTTGAACAATTATTTGAAACCCTGCAGATTGGTATATGTGTTTTATACTAAAAAAATAAGGCTACTCCATTTCCCCGTTTTTTGTTGTATTTTAAACTAGCATTGTACCTGCCCTCTGCTGCAGTTCTCCATCAGGTCCATCAGCAGAGGGCAGGTACAATGCTGGTTTACTATTGGCTATTGCAAATTGAAATAGCCAATAGGAATCTAGCAATGCATTCCTATGGGCAAAATGTTATTTTAATTTTTTTTCTATTCTGACACGGCTCCGTGTCAGAATAAAGAAGAAAAATCAGTGTTTCTCTCCTGGGCGGCCGGGAGTGGGAGGCTCCAAGAGCGCCCGGGAGAGGTTTTTTTTTCGTTTTTTTTTTTTACGGCAGCAGAACCGCTGGACAATAGAAAACTGTGAGGCGGAGCTAGCTGTCATTGCTAGCTCCGCACAATCGTTTCCTATTATTTTTTAAAAAACTTTTTAAACTATTTTTCTGTTCTGCTCGGTCCCTCTGAGGGTCCGA
>NW_017308424.1:31298-37618 GCF_000935625.1 Nanorana parkeri | reverse complement strand
GGGTCGGCCGAACATGCTGAGCATGTTCGGCCGACCCGAAGCCACGTGAAGCCACGCAATGTACGGCTGATTTCAGCCGACCTATGGCTGAAATCAGCCGTACCAGCCTGAAGTGAATAGCCGAACAGCGTTCGGTTCACTTCACTTCAGGTCGGTCTTTCACTCGGCTGCCTACGGCAGCTTAGTGAATATACCCCAATGTGACTTACCCTTAGGACTGGAACCAGGGCTTTGCTACACAATGGACTCAGGACTCTCCAATGCAATAAACTCATGGCTCGCTAACACAATGGCGCAATGGACTCAGGGCTCTGCGGCAGGCACATTGGACTCAAGGCTCTGCCGCGCAATGGACTCAGGGCTCTGCAACAAAATGGCGCAATGGACTCAGGGCTCTGCAACGAAATGGCGCAATGGACTCAGGGCTGTGCGAGGAAATGGCGCAATGGACTCAGGGCTGTGCGATGAAATGGCGCGATGGACTCAGGGCTGTGCGACAAAAAGGCACAATGGACTCAGTGCTCTGCGACAAAATGGTGCAATGGACTCAGGGCTTTATGACGCAATGGACTCAGGACTTTATGACGCAATGGACTCAGGGCTCTGTGACGCAATGGCACAATGGACTCAGGGCTCTGCTTAGCAGAGAGAGTGGAACATTCAGGGCAATACAAAAAAATACTCATGCAGGTTCCTCTTGCTCTTGCTCAATAGAGGCTCTGAGGAGGGAGGGGGAGAGAGATAGTGACCATCGCCCCAACTTCGCCTTCGTAAATGAATGAAGCACTTTTTACATTTTTGCCCTTTGATTCTTCCATTGCACTAATATACTTTCTTACTAATTGCACCCACACATATTATATATTGTTTTTTTAGAGGACAGATAGGGCTATATATTTATATCACATATGTGTGCCTAACGCCTCACTTAATATGAACATATAAAAAAAGAGTTTAAAACGTAAAGAAAACACTTTTTCCCCAGTTTTGATTATTTTATTTTTTTTAAATAGCACAGCTAAAAAATGTATTAAAATAAATTAATTTATTTGTCCTTTATTTGGAAACATCTCATATCTCTAGGATTTCAGAAATGTTTCTGTACTTTTCAGCCTATGAACTAAAAGCTAACATTTTATTTTTTTTCTCTAAAAACTAATAATGGTTTGGTTAGGTGGCCTACAATGTCACTGTCATGAAGTGTCACTAACTGTCACACTTAGGGACAGCGACATACTTTTAGCAATGCCGTCATGAGGGGGTTAAATTTAAAAAAAATTAACCCCTTAGGGTGAAAAACAAATCTGCAACTCAACTTTAGATTTTCATTCTAAGGGGTTATTTTTTATAATAATTATAGTATAAAAATATATTTATGTATATTTTTAATTTGTTAAAATTTTTTTACACATTTTTTATTTTTTTACACTTTACAATATTTTTAAATCTTTTATTTTTGTCTATTATATCAAGCAATCACTATGACTGCTTGCTAATTTCATTATTTACAAAAAAAATTGGCTTATTATTAGGCTGCTCCAAACTTAGGAACAGCCAATAATAACCTTAGTGACACTGAACCTGACAGCATGACAGGATTAGCTCTCACTAGGCTTCTGATGGTCCTCAGATGATCAGAAGTTTGCTACATTTCAGGAAAAGAAATACATTGATTCTTATTGCTGTAATGTATCATTTCATGAAGAATGTAACTTTTCAAAGCCTGTAAATATGGGGACTTGCCCGATGTCTATTGATCTGTCAAAAGTGAAATAGCAAATTAGTGACCCATGTCCTGCTTCTGCTATTTCAGCTGTCAAATTGCGGATCGCTGGTATTTTTAACAGCTTCTTTCTTTCATTGATGAAAGAAGCTTTTACAAAACAGTGTACATGAGCAGTCATTTAGGCACTTAAGGATGGAGACGTACAGTGTGAAGGGGTTAAATCTGTCATAAATCTTATCTTTGTAACGTCCTGTGATCAGAATTGAAATGTCAAAAAATATTATTAGTTTTTCCAGCTATCTTCTGTGAATCACAAAACCCCTCCCTTCTATACATTGGGTATTGAGGCGAAGGGAAGGTGTTTACAGTTCAAATCAGAAGGGCAGACTAGGTTGATGGTGCTGCTTCTCCATGGGTACAATACATGTTATATTTAGGGATGCTAAGTTATGGCACTGTTATTTAACAATGCATATGGCAGGATGTCTGTTGCAGTTATTTCAGTCACCAATAAATGTCACTATACACCATTAGGCACAGTAAGTGGCAGAGCCAATAGGACATATTTTGTACTATAGCCAGAAATAAGTAGAAATATAGTAATCTCATATCAGGTAATTTGTACAATGTCCCAACATTTTAAGCCAGGTTAGGTCCAGTAAAATAAAATAATGCTCTGTGTAAAAGTAGTGATCCAAGCAGAGGGGTTTTGCTTTGGGCACTAAAGGTTGTGTGCCTAAAGGTTCCGGTGATAAATCTCTGACCATGGCTATAAATGACACAATAATAGCCAAGTTTAAGATTCTTTTATGCTTAATCATACAGAGAGATGTAGGGGAGGAGCCTGCATTGTCCTATCAGCTTCTATCACATTAATGCCTGTACTTTGTATATAAGGAGCAGGGGAGATAGAACATAATCCACAGATCTCTGCCAGAGTCACCTGCACCATGTCCTGGTCTGTCCTATTCTTCACCTCTGTCTTATTCTGCACATGTAAGAGGGGAGATGGGGTTTGGTAATGTATAATCTACATGATACAATCTGATATTTTATACAAATGACATTTATTTCTGTATTTCAGATTGTGCTGCTCAGTACACTTTGACCCAGCCAGCCGCGCAATCAGTCTCTCCCGGGAACACAGTGACATTGTCTTGTACAGTTACTGGGTTCAGTATAGGTGATCGCTATGTGTACTGGTTTCAGCAGAAAACAGGGGACAGACCCCGGTATCTGTTATGGTATAACAGCGACAGTAGCAAACACCAAGGAGCTGGGGTCCCTGATCGGTTCTCTGGATCCAAAGACACCTCAAAGAGCACAGGATATTTAACCATAAAGTCAGCGTTGTTAGAGGATGATGCAGATTATTATTGTGCTATGTGGCATCCTTCTATAACCGAGTTCCACACTGATACATTGTTAGGAGGAACTAACACATATAATTCTTTGCAGCACAGGAGAGGCTGATTTACCAACAGCAGAAGACAGTTTGTGTGTGACATCATATAACTATGAGGGGTTTTTCTTTTATCTGAGAGCATTGTTTGTACTCTGTTATGCTTCTTAATCATTTATTGAAAACATTTTAGAAAAGTGAGAAAAGAACTCCAGTTATAGTCTGGTATTTTAATAATCCTGTGATTCTGGGGTAGTGAATTGCAGTGCAGTGACAAGGTCCTTCATCATCTAAGGTAAAATTCTGAAGTTCGCCCTCCCTCCAGCTAAGGCAGAGGAAGTTTATATCTCCTGAGGCCAGCAGAGGGTGCAGAAATGACATTTGCACTTCAGCCAACTTAAAGCTACATACCCGACAGATCTAAAAGACACAAATAAATGTACAGCTTTGTATTCAGTAATACATCCTTAAAGTAGGTGTTAAAGTAGTATTAAACTCTCACATTTTTTCAATAAGGAATCCAGATTAAAGATCAGAACAGTTTTGCACGTGTGTTCTGGGACTGACTGAGCCTCTTGCCCCTACTGTTGCAATACAGATGTTCATAGGAATCCTGTTATTTTGTGCTAGGAAAGTGATAATATTGCGATGGAGACAGAGTGCACCCCCAAGCATATCTGACTGGAAAAGCTCAGTCAACTCATACTCGAGCCTCTATAAGGCAACATATCAGAGGAGTGGATGTCCCCGTAAGTCTTCCAGGGTCTGGGGAGGATGGCTAGAATCTGCGGATATAGCGGGCTGAGCGACTCGTATCTCTTTTAGAACACTCTTGCACTGAGTAGGAAATGGGCATCTGAGGTGATATAACAATTGTACCCACAACCATTGTATATCCAACCCAATGGACTTTGTATTCCTGCTTGAGATGCTGACACCCCGTATGGGGCAGCGGGTGCTGGGGACACACACAATTGTTTAGGGAAGGGGGGGTGGGGGGGAGGGAGCACCCAATTTCAAATCTGCTCCCATATGCTCCAAGATGGAGACTCTCATAGTTTAGAGTTAGGACCGCACTATAAGAGGTGCCTTGGCGTGGCTTCCACATTTTCTGCAAAGGACGTGTATCCAACCCTCTGTTGTTAACCTTAGTGGTAAGACAAGTTTTTTTAAATGCTGGCTTGTGAGTGTGCCATGATATACTTTCTACTGTTTTACTGTTTAAAGCCCATTTCGTGTGCACCTCACTGTATAGCTGGTGGCGAATTGATGAGTGCGTTTGTCATTTGTTTTGCGTGTGCATTTGTGGAGACACACACAGCTTACTAGCACAAACAAGGGTGGCTCCATAGTTTGCATTTTTTTTTTAAAAGGTAGTTTTCTCTTCAATTTTGAATATTTTTGCTGCTCAGAACTAAAAAGAATACCAAACAAAATTAATGAAAAAAATGATAGTAAAAAAGGACATAAAAAACCCCATAAAAATAATAGCAAATAGTAGAAAGGGTGGTAGCAGTTAATTAGAATGATATTAAAGTCAAGATGCTTTAAGCTATTTCAAATGCTGATTAAATCATGTACAGGGATGCTGCTCCTTGATGTTTAAAAGTTTACTTCCTGCAGTATCAGCTGGTCTCCTGAGCTCTGGCCCTGATACCCTTTCCTTTGCAGGGTCCTATGGAGCCACCCTTATGTGTGCTAGTAAGCCGTGTGTGTGTCTCCACCAATACACAGGAACAGCAGGAACAGCAAGGCAATCCACTCTCCTGCTTCCCACTCCTCCCTCCTCCCTCCTTCCTCCATCCTCCCTTCTCCAAGCTAGTAGACTACTGGAGTCTGCTCTGTCCCTTGTAAACCTGTACTGGACAAGTACAGGCAGTCCCCGGGTTACGAACAAGATAGGTTCTGTAGGTTTGTTCTTAAGTAGAATTTGTATGTAAGTTGGAACAGGTACATTTTTTAAGTGTAACTGCAGCCCAAAACATTTTTGGGGGGGTTTTGGATAGCACAGGGAAGGGTTACTCCCTGTAACATGTGTTTTACTGTGTGTGCCCCTGTACAAAAGATTTCACTTCACTTTCTGTCCCTGTGACAACTGGATTTTGAACATTTTGGGTTGTCGTGAAAACAAGGATTGGTGATAAAGCTTCAGTGGAGACACCTTTTTCCCATGATAACTCTTGCAAGAGTGCATTTCCCTTCCTAGGGGTAGATTTCCTCTCACTTCCTGTTGTCTCAAGGACAGGAAGTGAGATTAAATCTTCCTAATGAGGATACAGACAGCAGTAAAAACCTCAGTGACCCGGAAGAAGAGGCGGGCAGCCCTCGTCCGCACATCTAACAAGAGGCAAACTTCCTGTAATGTAGGTACAGTATTACAAACAAGGCCCAAAAAGGCAGGCACTCCACGTTGGCACAAGCGCAGTAGAGTTACAACTACCCCTGCTGTACAGTAATAGCCTCCGTTTGTAAGTAGGAGTCGGATGTAAGTCGGATGTATGTAACCCGGGGACTGTCTGTAGTTCAGGAGAGCTGAGCTGTGAGAGTTGGAGTCAGCTTTTAAGAAACATGATGACTGTAAGTGTTTGGGCAAAATGTAAATGTAAGAAATACTTTGCTGGGTAATGTATATATGTTTGATCTGGATTCATTATTGAAAGAAAGCTAAAGCTTAAATACTAGGTTCGGAAAAAGTTGTTTGTCCAAAAAGCACACTCCAAAAAGACAAGGAGGGTGATGTAGGCTGCAGGTGCGTGGCTCTAGTGGTCACAGGTTGGGGTGTCCTGTGGAGAAACTGTACTGGAGAGAAGAAAAGGAGAACAGAAGCGCCACAACCTAGCGCAGTGAAAACGGTGGGTACAAGGGATAGAGGATAAGATAAAATATTACACTTACTTGAGCACTGTGATGATGGGCCATGTGCTGGTTATGTGTGAAACACTGAGATCTTGAGGAATGCTGAATTAAGTTTTACTTGCTTTTACATATTTCATTACATGTATGTATACAGCAGAGCCATAGCTAGCTCATTTTACGCCCTGGGGCAAGAACAAAAAATGTGCCCCCCAACAGGCGTGTGACATCACCCAACACCGCACAGGAGCAGCGTCATGTGATGTCATACACCCCGCCTCCAGGATGTGTTTTTTATTATTTATTTATTTTTTATTTTTTTTACTGTTGGGGGGGCTT
>NW_017308424.1:28349-30480 GCF_000935625.1 Nanorana parkeri | reverse complement strand
AGGGGTCTAAACAGCCTCCTGATATTTCCCTTTTAAAATAGAAAAATAAATTGAGTACACAGAGTCCTCAATCTCTTTTTCTGCAGCCCCTGTTCTAAATGAATGGAAAGTACAGAGGCTTCCCATTCATTCAGAAAATATTTACTATCATCCAGTTATGAATGGATAGAAGCCTCTGTACTGAGTGCTACTACCTATTCAGAAACTCATGAATGAACAGGAAGTGATGTAAAGTACTTCCTATTCATTCATAACTGGAGACACATAGTACTATGTGTTACCAGTTATTTACAAACACTGGTTTGATCAGCTGATTGCTACAGTGTTTGCTCTGCACACAGAGGATCGGTAAATATTACAGATATTTACTGATCCTCCGCCACTCGGCCACACACAGAGGGGTGGCACAGCAGCTTCTTCTCGGATCCCTGCTGCTCTCCCCCTCCTGTACTGTATGGGCAGAGACAGCGGGGATCCAAGGAGAAGTGAAGCGCTGAAGCTGGCGGGGAAGGAGGGGGGGGCAGAGCGTTGAGGAGAGAGTGAGCCGCCGGCTTTCCGTCGGCCATCCTAAAGTCACAGCTCCATCCTCAGAGGGAGCCGCTGCACCGGCCGGCCGGAGGCTTCATTTAGCGGGGGTCCGCCCCTGGTGCTGGGCCCCCCCAGGCTGAGGCCCCGGTGCGGCACCACCGGCGGTATTTCCGCCACTGGTGTGATCCTTTCTTCCCCACATCCAATCACTATCCAAATCCTGCCGCCTTCACCTTCGTAACATCTCCAAAATACACCCCTTCCTCACCAATGAAACCGCAAAATTACTCATCCACTCACTTGTTATATTTCCCCCTAGAGGATAATCTTCAGTATAGCATCTGAATCTAGGGCATACAACTCCGCCATCCTGGCTAGACTTAGACGTTTTTATCAGCCTGCTGCCACAATATATACAATTGACTGACAATGTCAGAGAGTAAGAACACTAACCATCAGTTTAGAGGGGGGTACGGAACACTGACCATCAATTTAGGGGGACACAGACACTGGCTGCAAATGTAAGGGACTACAGACACTGACTGCCAATTTAAGGGGGTGTAGGCACTGACCACCAGTGGCGTAACCAGAGTTACGGCGCCCGGAGCAGAACATAATTTTGCCCCCCCCGGGTCTCAGGAAGCTGTGCGTGGTCTGACCAGGACTCTGCGGGTTCTCACCAGGGCTGTGCGGGTGGGTGCAGGCAGTGGGAAGGAGGAGGAGATGTGTAGCCAGCGCAGTAAACAGGCATTGTGAGGTCTTGGATCTTGCAAGTGCAGGACCTTACTGCAACCAAACCTGTAAAAAAAAAAAAGGCCAGTATCGCCCTTTAGTATAAGCCATCTTCACAAGAACTCGTGAAAATGCCCATTATCTGCACCAATACCAATGCTGGTATCGGTGCATCCTTAATCCCATCCATCCCCCTATAGGCATTAGACTCCCCCTACATCTCCCCTATAGGCAGCAGATCCCCACCATAGGGGTGTACAGGGGTATACGGATCCTGCAAAGCCCCCCACAGATCCTGCAAAGCCCCCCACAGATCCTGCAGAGACCCCCACAGACCCTGCAGTCTGCCAAATCTCAGGGGGGCTGTGCAAGATCTGTGGTGGGCTTTGCAGGCTATAGAGACCCCTATAGATCCTGTAAAGCCCCCCACAGATCCTGCAAAGCCCCCCACAGATCCTGCAGAGACCCCCTGAGACTCTGCAGTCTGCCGGATCTCAGGGGGGCTGTGCAGGATCTGTGGTGGGCTTTGCAGGCTGCAGAGCCCTCTAGAGATCCTTTAAAGGCCCCCACGGTTCCGGCAGAGACCCTCACACACCCTGCAGTCTACCAGACCTCAGGGGGGCTGTGCAGAATCTATGCTGGGCCCTGCCAGCACAGTCATCCTCCTACCTGGCATGGGAAAACAAGCTTCCTCCACTGCCTCGGCACCCAATCATCGTTTCATCGTTCACCGCCCGACTGGAGCCTCCTCCATCTCTGTCTCTGCCCCCGCCTCCTCCGTTGCAGTCATCGGCCCTCCCGTCTCCTCCATCTTCCCCCCGCCTCTTCCATCTCCGCCCCCATCTCCTGTCTCCGCCCCTGCCACTCCCCC
>NW_017308424.1:16978-26034 GCF_000935625.1 Nanorana parkeri | reverse complement strand
CCCCCCCGTCTCTGCGCCCGTGGCAGCCGCACCGCCACCCCCCGGTTGTTACGCCACTGCTGACCACCAATGTAAGGGGGTACAGACAGAGAACAGTAATGAATGGGGGCACAGACATGGGCCGCCAAAATTGGGGGCACAGACTTTGACCACCAATCAGTGGGAGCACAGACACTGACAACCAATGTTAGGGGTTATAAACATTGACGTCTAATGAAAGAGTACACAGACATTGACCAGCAATGTAAGGAGGGCAAAGATACTGACTGCCAAAGTAAGGGGGGCAGATACACTGACTGCCAATGTAAGGGGGACACAGACACTGGCTGCCAATAAATAACGATACAGACACTGGCGTATGGGAGCACAGACATGGACCATCAGTATAAGGGAGCAAGTAAGGGGGGCAGAGACACTGACTGCCAATGTAAGGGGGACACAGACACTGACTGCCAATAAATAACGATACAGACACTGGCTGTATGGGGGCACAGACATGGACCGTCAGTATAAGGGAGCACAGACCCTAGCCACCAATGTTAGGGGTTACAGACACTGACCACTAATAAAAGAGTGCACAGACACTGACCACCAATGTAAGGGGGGCACAGATACTGACTGCCAAAGTATGGGGGGCAGAGACACTGACTTCTAATGTAAGGGGGTACATAAATTTACCACCAATTTAGAGGGGACACAAACACCGACTGTTACATAGTATTTGAGGTTGAATAAAGACATTAGTCCATCAAGTCCAACCTATTAGGATCTCATTCTAGGAGTACCCGTACCCCTGTATATTACGGTCCCTTAAGAAATCGTCCAAAAGTTTCTTGAACAATTCCACATTATTTGCTGAAATCACCGCCTGTGGCAGTGAGTTCCAGACCCTAACTGATCTTACTGTGAAGAACCCCCTTCGCCCCTTGTGCTGGAATTTTTTTTCCATCAATTTTAGACTGCCAATGTAAGAGGCACACAGACACTGCCCACCAATGTAAGGGGGTACACATACTGACCACCAATGAATAGGGATACAGACACTGACCACCAATGAATAGGGGTACAGACACTGACCACCAATGCATGGGGGCACAGACATGGACCACCAATATAAGTAAGCACGGACACTAACCACCAAAGTTCGGGATTGCAGACCCTGACCACCAACTCCACCAACCACCAAAGTTCGGGATTGCAGACCCTGACCACCAACTCCACCAACCACCAAAGTTCGGGATTGCAGACCCTGACCACCAACTCCACCAACCACCAAAGTTCGGGATTGCAGACCCTGACCACCAACTCCAGGCATTTTTCCTCCCAAAAACCACCAATTCTGGCCTTTTTTCTTCCCCTGACCACTAATTCTGGGCACCAACACCGGACATCTTTTCCTCGTAATGACCAACAATATTAGGGGTATTTTAATGCATACCGCTGACCTCTGCACACACATTAGACTTGTGCGCCGTCAAAAAATTTGTTCTGTTTCGTTTCATTTCGGAATATCCGTTATTTCGTAATTCGTAACTGAACTCAATTCGGATTCGTACGAAATACGAATTTTCGTTAGTGGCGGTTATATTTTCGTAACTTTACGAACATTCGTTATGATGAAGCTAAAAAGCAAAATACCTTTGTTAATATTGGAGTGGTAGTTGTTTTTTTTATCCGAAATACGAATTCCGTATCCGAATTTCGTATTTCGTATTTTAAAAACAAATACCTTCAACTCCAATATAAATGTACTTTGCTTTTTAACTTCAATATAAAACGAATGTTCGTAACGGAACGAAAATACGTCAACGGAATTTCGTATTTCCTGCCTGTATTTGTAATGCAACTCTCAGCAGCAGAAGAGAACCTCTGATTGGTCAACCAAAACGAAATACGAATTCCGTTAACGGATTCCGTATCCAAATTTCGTATTTCGTATTTTAAAAAAAAATACCATCAACTCCAATATAAATGTACTTTGCTTTTTAACTTTAATATAACGAATGTTCGTAACGGAACGAAAATACGTCAACGGAATTTTGTATTTCCTGCCTGTGTATTGTAATGCAACTCTCAGCAGCAGCGGATACGTATTTCGGATTAAAAAAAAAATCATGTCATGTTGTTCAACCTCATTTACAGGGGTAATATTAGTTCCTGTTTCAAAGAAATTCGGATCCGAAATTCGTTAACGGAATTTCGTATTTCGGATATAATTCGGAAACTGCCATTCGGATTTTGGATGCTCCGAAATTCGGAATTTCAGGAAAATTCGTACGAATTTCGATTCGTAACTAAACGAATCGCACATGTCCAACACACATTTTGTTGTACCCAACAAAATGTGTACCCCTATAATTGAGATACTCCTGACCAAAGTGTTTATAATATAAGCAGCTGCTGGTTGCTAAGTAGTTTCCAACTATTTTACTGAACATCTTTAACCCCTTCATGACTGAGCTTGTTTTAAGTTTCTGTTCATTAATGATTGCATTTTCTGACACACTTTTGACATTTGTTCTGTGTGATTTTTCCACGTCAGTAATATACTTTCTTACAAAGTGCACTCACACATATTATATATTGTTTTTTAGAGGACAGGTAGGGCTATATATTTATAGCACATATGTGTACCTAATGCCTCACTTAGGACAAATAAAATAATAACATTGAGGAACAAACTTAAAAAAAACACTTTTTCCCCAGTTTTGATTTGTAGTATTTTTTTTTAGAAAAACAGCACAGCTAAAAAAATGCAGTAAATACAATCATTTATTTGTCCTTTATTTGGAAAAAAACTCACACCCCTAGGATTTTAGACATTTTCTGTACTTCTCAGTCTAAAACTAAAACCTAACATTTTAAAAAAATTTCGCCAAAAGTGGTCACCTGGCATACAATGTCACTATCACTAAGTGTCACACTTAGGCCCCCGTTCACACCTTGGCGTTTTATGTATGCGCGTTTTACCAACGTTTTTCAGGCGTATTTAGATCCGTTTTTTACATTATAAAACGCGCGTTTTGATAGACTACACAAGTGTCCAATGAAAATGAATTCCGTGATTATCCAATGGGAAAAACTTCTTGAGTCGCAGCATTTCCTTTCCTGTTTCTTTGTATGAAAAGGACCGTGTGCTGTGTGAAGTTCCTTTGTTGGAGAGGAGAGTGTGCTGAGTGGAGCTATTATGGATATTGTCAAGCGACGACGAAGTGCAGCAATCATTGCGGCTGTGCGCCTTATTCATTTGAGGAGAAAGAGACAGAGCAGGCGAAGGTTCTGGGTCCATCCTATAATTGTCAACCGCCCACAAAGAGGTCAATTTTGGGCGATGTATGAGAACCTCCGTGGCCATGAGGAGAAATTATTTTCGTATGCACGCATGTCCATAAACAGGTTAGTACACATACAATGCTTGTTAATTATTATTGATAGAAATGCAAATGATAACAAATGAAGTTAATTGCTAGTTTTGACCACCTACTTTTTTATATGTTACAGTTTTGATGAGCTGCTGCGTTTAATGTCTGTCCATTTGGAGCGCCAGGACACGTTTATGAGGGACAGCATTCCTCCGGCCGAAAGATTGATCATTACTTTGCGGTAAGTGCGGTCATGAGCATATGGAATTGTACCCTGGGTGTGTTTGTTATATGCATGTTGATGTATGACATCTGTGACCCTGCTACATATGTGTATCACAACCATAACATAAAATAAGTTAAAACCTTTGCAAACAGTAACCCAAAAAAGACACAAACTCATTGTAAAATAGTATAAAATCTTTATAAAATGTAAGATTTAAGGAAGTGCTATAAACATTATAAAAAATTCAAGCAAGGCCACAACAGCAGCCAAAGGGAAAAGGCATTTTTCCTGCTCAACTGGGCTCAACATACCAGAAATTGAAAATGGTGCCTATAAACAAACAGCGGGATTACGGGACTTGGAGTGCCAAATTATAAATTTTGATAATTTGGGAGCACAAAGTTAGGCTCATCCACCTGTATGTTCTCCCTCATTCCACGTGTGGGAAAGCCAGCTGGTGTATGTGTGGTGGAGGTGGAGCTATGTGCCAGGCTGGTTGAGGGAAAAATATATGGGGAATGTGGGCGTGGGTGCCATGTTTCGGGGTGGTGCTGGAGGTGCATGGGTGTGTGTGGGTATGGTTGGGGCGTGTGTGAGTGCATGGTTGTGACATGCTCAGGTGGATGTCTGATTGGTGGGGCAGGTGTGGGTGCAGTGGTGTGTTGTGGATAGTCCTCTGGGAAAATGTCAGAGTCAATATCTCTGGTGATTTTGTCCCGTATTGCCCTCTGCCTGTTTAAAGGCACCATTTCCAGTTTCTTCTCCAAGCTGAGCAGGAAAAGTGCGGATTGGGACAGTTGGGGTACAGGATGGGCCACCGAGTCCAGAAAATCTATAAGTCTGTCCTCCTCGCGTCCCCTCTGTCTACGGGGCCTGAGTACTGTCCTCCTCCGTACAGCTACCCTGGCTTGTGGGGACGGGATAGGTGTCGCTGCTGCTGCTGGTGGTGTTCTGCTTTGTGGGGGTTGCGGTGTGCTGCAAGGTGGTTGTGGGCTATGCGGTCCTGGAGAGAAGGACTGCTCAGTGGCCTGTGTAGCAGAGTCCTCGTCCTCTTCCTGCCTCTGACTAGGTCCCCAGCTGCTGTGTGTGCTGTCACGAGAAAAAAAAAATACATTATTATGTGTAATATATTATTAAACGCATGTTGCATTAAACTATATTCATGAAATGTTGCTTGTGATTGACGTGTCTTACCTTCGCATTTCGGTGCAAGGAATTAAGAAAGCCAGTTGCTCCGAGTGGATGTATCGACAAGGGGCACTGGCAGCCGAACCCCTTCTGTACTCCCTCTCTTTGCGCCGGTGTCGAGTAAATGCACCCTTAACGCTTTTCCACTTGTTTTTGATGACATCGACTGTGAAAACAAAAATTATAAATTAACTAATTATTGCTTTTATCTTTAATTTTTTAGGTATTTAGCTACTGGTCAGTCTTTTGCAAGTCTTCACTACGCGTTCATGATGGGCAAATCCACTGCAAGTAAGATCATCCACGAGACCTGCTGTGCGATTTGGGATGTGCTCCATGATGTGGTCATGTCCAAGCCCACCAAGGAGAAGTGGGTGCAAATTGCTGAACTTTTTGCCACGTCATGCAATTTTCCGAACTGTCTAGGAGCGATAGACGGAAAACACATCCAAATCATAAAGCCTATAGGGAGCGGCAGTCGTTTCTTTAACTACAAAAACATTTTTTCTATTGTTCTTTTTGCCG
The DNA here is from genome assembly GCF_000935625.1 of Nanorana parkeri. Classification (NCBI taxonomy): domain Eukaryota; kingdom Metazoa; phylum Chordata; class Amphibia; order Anura; family Dicroglossidae; genus Nanorana; species Nanorana parkeri. The sequence continues at coordinate 20,733 of NW_017308424.1, read as the reverse complement.
TAGCAGATGCCAACTACTGCTTCCGCTATATAGACGTGGGATCCTACGGCAGCAGCTCAGACTCTGCGGTATTTGCCCATTCGGACTTTGGGCTCATGCTGCGCCACGGTGATCTGGACCTCCCGGGTAACACCGCGCTGCCAGGTACTGCTCAACCTGCAATGCCCTATGCATTACAGAGCCCCAAATAGCTAATCAAGTACAGAGTACGTGATCAGTCATTTGGGAACTTTGTGGCGGGACCACAATGTACGTCTCCCGTCTTGAAGGGGTTAAGGAAGGCTCAGATACAGTGTTAGCTTTTCTCCATAGTCCATTTTAATTTTTCAAGCAGATCCTTAGGTTTATGAGTGTCTGTAAAATTCTCACTTGTGGTAGAGTAAGTAAGAAGTATTTTTTGGGTAAAAGGACCGCAGCCTATGTGTGCAGTGTGTACTGCAAGTAGGCTTAGGCTGTATTTAGCCATGTTCCTTTAGCCCACGTACAATATGCAGTGCAATGTAACCACACCTGCTCTTCACTGCAGTATGCTCCGCTTACACATCTTTTCTCCTTTCTGGGTTCCAGGTACCAAGGTTATGCAAGGGTTCCTCAGTTCTTTCAGAATTTTAGTTACCCCCCTAGGCATAGCCTATGCCTGGATAAAGTAGTTGTTGGCAGGCTCTGAAGAAAATAGGGGAGTTGAACTGTCATGGGCAGACCTGATGATGGTGTGAAGCCATGGAGTTATCCATTTCCTGAAAATGAGCCCCTGGTGCTGCAGTGGCTCCAAGAGAGTGACCTGGAGCTACCATGATTAGAAAGGCCTCTTGTAGAGAACCTTTACCTGACAGCATTGGAGCTGTGGAATAAGTAAGCCACAAGTCATAGCCTTGGGTCACAGACTCCCTATACCTGAAGTATATGCAAAAATTGCCCCTTCAAGTTCCGAGGCTTAGACAAACCTGATGGAAGAGGTGGTCACAAGGTAAAAAAAAGGCTGAAAGAAAGATAATGCAGCTACCACACCAAAGGACAAGCAAGCTGTCATATTTTTGTTTTGTTGCTTTAGATTTGCTTTGCCCTTACTGCTTCTGTTAATTTTCCATCTCATCTTTTTCAAATTTACTAAGCAATTTTAATATCCAGTAATTATTGACTATCAACATTCATTAGCCTGAGTGTTCTGAGACAGGTTTGCCATGTTTTATGAATTTCACTGGGTATCTTTTCCTGTAATGTGGGCACCTACAATACAGAAAATGGTATTCATGGATTATATTATCCTAATACTTGCCATTACAGCTGTACAGAACAGAAACAATTAGGGAAGACTGTACACCGTGACCAGTTTATCATTAGGCACAGTAAGTGGCAGATTCAAAGGGACATTTTATTCTATAGCCAGATATCATTAGAAATACAGTAATCTCCTATCAGGTCATTTGTACAATGTCACAACATTCTAAACCAGGTGAGGTCCAGAAAACAAAATAATGTTCTATATAAAAGTAGTGATCCAAGCAAAGGGATCACTACTTGCTTTGGGTACTAAAGGTTGTGTGCCTTAATGCTCCTGTGATAAATCTCTGACCATGGGTATAAATGACACAATAACAGTTCAGTTTAAGATTCTTTTATGCCTAATACTAAAGATAGGTGTCAGGGTGGAGCCTGCATTGTCCTATCAGCTTCTGTCACATTAACATTAATGTCTGTACTCTGTATATAAGGAGCAGGGGAGATAGAACATAATCCACAGATGTCTGGCAGAGTCACCTGCACCATGTCCTGGGCTGTCCTATTCATCACCTCTGTCTTATTCTGCACATGTAAGAGGGGAGATGGGGTTTGGTAATGTATAATCTACATGATAAAATCTGATATTTTATACAAATTGCATTTATTTCTGTATTTCAGATTGTGCTGCTCAGAACACCGTGACCCAGCCAGCCGCTCAATCAGTCTCTCCCGGGAACACAGTGACATTGTCTTGTACAGTTACTGGGTTCAGTATAGGTGATCGCGATGTGCGCTGGTATCAGCAGAAAACGGGGGACAAACCCCGGTATCTGTTACAGTATAACAGCGACAGTAACAAACACCAAGGAGCTGGGGTCCCTGATCGGTTCTCTGGATCCAAAGACACCTCAAAGAACACAGGATATTTAACCATAAAGTCAGCGTTGTTAGAAGATGATGCAGATTATTATTGCTGCTTATGGCCTCCCTCTAATAGCGGGTTCCACACTGATACACTGTTAGGAGGAACTAACACACATTACTCTTCACTGCACAAGACAAGCTGATAATTTAACTACTTCAGCTCTAGCACCTATATACTCCTTAGGAACCAGAACATTGTTTACATGTATTAATGTTGTCATTATTTATATATAAAAGTGATAGTTTAATTCATAAGTAAAGATGCAAAAGAATCAAAACTTTTTTTTTTTAAAGTGGATCTTTACCCCCTTTCACTAAAACTCACATCAGCATGCAACTCTGCATAATATATTAAATCATCTTACATTCATTAGTTAAACAAACATGTTTTTCATTTACTTACAAATAGAGTTCATCTACTTGCTGGTCCAGTTTTGGCACAAATGATGTAATGTGCCCAAGTGTTTCATTCTGGGATACATCAGCAGAGCATTGCTGGCAAATCTCATCTGTATTCTCAGGGAAAGGCATTTTTCTCCCACAAGATTATGTGCATGGTCACATGTTCTAGTCACATGTGCCAGAGTTCCAGGAAGCAAAGAGAGATCTAGTAATCTACCCTTAGTAAAAATGGCCACTGTGAGAAGACTGGGAAAGAAAAGAGAAATCTGAGGCGTTTTCAGTTGCTCAGCTGCTGTGAGTGCTGAGTTAGCTGAGTTAGCTACGCCCCCTCCCGCCCCAGAATGCAAGGAGACTTTGTGCATGTGATCCCTTGCGTTCCGGGCATGGGACAGTGCATAATGCACACGGGCATATGGAAACGAGCCCTGAGGGGCAGTTGTTGTCTGTAAAATGTAATCAGTTGATTCCTCTCTGCTCTGCTGATCTGACCCCTTTCCCCTTCTCATGAATAAGCACACACAGGTGTTAGATATCAGCTCTGAGAAGACAATCAGTCTCTGTGACAGAGCAGAGACGGAGAACTCCCTGTGATGATCACAAATAGGGATGTCCCAATACCGATGCTAGTACCGGTATCAGGGCCGATACAGGGCATTTTCAGGAGTACTTGTACTCCTGAAAATGCCCCGATGCATAGATCAGATACCGGCCTAGGGTTGCCACCTTTTCTTCAAGCAAAACCCAAACACTCTAGCAACGCGGGGACATTTTTTGGGAGAATGATTCGTAGCTTATTCATATGTAAATATCACAGTTGAGACTATTTTCAGTGCGGAGCCAGTAGCCCTTATCTTAATTTTAGTTCCCCCTGCTGCCATGAAACCCGGACACAGCTTTCAAAACCCGGACTGTCTGGGTGAATCCTGGACAGGTGGCAACCCTATACTGGCCCTTTAATTTTTTTTAACTAGCTTCGGCCATTGACCCTCATAGCCCCTCCCCCGAAATACCTCTTCACCAAACGCAGGCTCCCTCTTCGCTCTGACCTCTCCGGATGGAAGTGTGACAGCATGGCGGGGGTAAGTGTTGTGTGGACAGTCTCTTCTCCCTGCTGGTGCTGACTGCAGAGTGCTGTGTCCCTTTCACAGACCGCTCTAGCCAGCATGAGATGGGAGAAGAGACTATGGCTGTGATTTCCCCCTCCACCC
>NW_017308424.1:3228-16960 GCF_000935625.1 Nanorana parkeri | reverse complement strand
CATGTACCTTAGCTGCTGCTGCTCCTCCTCCGTGTCCCCTCCTTTTCAACTTGGTAAAACTGTTTGCTTTTGGTGATATATCTCAGTGTGAGATGTCCGTGCTCCTTATGTGAAATGCAGTCACCCGACGTACACTGCAGTTTTCACTCTCAATGATAGAAGAGAATGTCCGATCAGTGTGCTCACGGTGGAGGAGAGGAGAGAAGCTGTAAATCTTGCCTACAGACAGAATGGACCTTTTCTTCTTTCATTGAGAGGGAAAACTTCTGTGTACGTCTGGTGATGATGAGCGCATTATTATTAAACACATAAGGAGCACCGACATTTGTCACTGAGATATATCACCAAAAGCAATCAGTTTCATCAAGTGAAAAAGGAATTGACACTTGTAACAATAGCCAGCCTGCTATTGGATATTTTAAATTGCAATAGCCAATAGCAGGCTGGCTATTTTCCCAGCCCATCGCCTGCTGTCAATCAGCAGAGAGGACCGGATTGAGAACTTTGTCTTCAGTTCCTTCCTTTGCTAATTGACAGCAGGCAGTGGGCGGGTACAATAGCCAGCCTGCTATTGGCTATTGCAATTTAAAATATCCAATAGTAGGCTGGCTATTGCTCCCAGCCACTGCCTGCTGTATTTACATTCAGTGAATCCAGTGAAGTAGAAAGGTGACACTAGAGGTCTAAAAGACCCCTAATGTCACCATAAAGAGAACCTGTCACCTCCAATGCACGCAGCACTGGTGAGAAACTGCCCTAAAATAATTAGTCTGTATTGTTTTAGAAAAAATGTCACATGTCCCTTTAAGAAAAAGTAACGGTAATTGGTATCGGCAAGTACATGAGGGACAGTACTTGTACTTGATCTTGAAAAAGTGGTATCGGGACATCCCTAATCACAACACATCTCCTCATAGCGCTGTGTAAAGGTAGAACTGTCTCTAAACTTTCTCTCTAGCACTCTCTTTTGTCTGTCTCTCCCTGATTTGTCTGTGTGTGTGTGTCTCTCTCTCTCTCTCTGATCTGCCTGTCTCTCTCCCCCGCTTTCTCTCTCTCTATCCCTCACTCTCTCTCTGATCTGTCTCTCTCTCCCTCTCTCACTCTCCCTCTCTTCGATCTGTCCATCTCGCTGGGCTGTCTCTCTCTCACCTCACTGTCACACTCTCGTTGGGCTGTCCACAGTGTACTTATTAAAAACAATCAAATGTGCCACAAAAATAAGTGAATGTTAAACATACAAAAGCAATCTACGATTTGAAAAAATATATACATAAATATAAGTTGGGAACTACAATTAATATCAGTCCCTCAGACAATAATCTTCAATTGTGCTCTTAAACAAACTCATCTGTGATACACCATGTGACAAAAAAGTTTAGGAACTACAGTTCACATCAGCTGCCAATCAATGATCTTCAATTGTGCTCTTGAACAAACTCATCCGCAATACACCATGTGATGTGAACTGAAAGTTCCTAAACTTTTTTTCATCACATGGTGTATCACGGATGAGTTTGTTCAAGAGCACAATTGAAGATCATTGATCGGTGGCTGATGTGAACTTTAGCCCCTAAACTTTTTTTCATTAGCCCCCGATCAATGATCTTCAATTGTGCTCTTGAACAAACTCATCCGTGATACACCATGTGAGGAAAAAAAGTTTAGGAACTACAGTTCCCCTCAGCCCCTGCTCAAGAAGCACGCTGTCCCACAGAGGAAGTCAATAGATAAAACGTGTATGGCCAGTGCTTGCAGTAGCCGCCCTGTAGGAAGGCAGTTGGGAGCATAGGGGATACCGGCCGGAGCAGGCAGAGAGGTTAGTTATGTGAACCTTCAAATGTTTTTATGAAAGTGTTATACTGCGTATTTAAATAAAGATTCGTAATCAAGGCCACACTATGGGGAGCGTGTGTGTGTGCTTCCCAGCCCTGGCGGGGCGGAGTGGTGGATTTGGACAAAGTGCCAAGGAGACTGGAGAAAGCATGTAAAGGGAAACAGAAAAAGTGGTGAAAGATCCAACTAAATATGAAATAAAGAGAGTATGGCTCCTGAATACACATAAGAGACATTATTGACCACAATATAGCTGATCAAAACTATGGTGAGTGTGGAAGTGTGACTTACACAGGGGTGTATCACACATGAGTTTGTTCAAAAGCACAATTGAAGATCATTGATTGGGAGCTGATGTGAACTGTAGTTACTAAACTTTTTTCATCACATGGTGTATCACAGATGAGTTTGTTCAAGAGCACGATTGAAGATCATTGATCGGGGGCTGATGTGAACTGTAGTAACAGATACTGACTGCCAAAGTAAAAGGGGAGGGACAGAGATACTGACTGCTAATGTAAGGGGGCACAGACATTCACCACCAATTTAAAGGGGACACAAACACCAACTGCCAATGTAAGAGGGACACAGGCAATGACCACCAATTTAAGGGCGTACAGACACTGACCACCAATGAATAGGGATACAGACACTGACCACCAATGTATGGGGGCACAAACATGGACCGCCAATATAAGGGAGCACAGACACTAGCCCCCAATGTTAGGGGTTACAGACCCTGACCACCAAGTCCAGGCATTTTTCCTTTCCATTAACCACCAACTCCAGGCACTTCTTCCTCCCACTAACCACCAATTCTGGCCTTTTTTTCTTCCCCAGACCACTAATACTGGGCACCAACAGCGGACATCTTTTCCTCATAACGCCAGCAATATTAGGGGCATTTTAATGCATACCGCTGACCTCTGCACACACATTTTGTTGTACACAACAAAGTGTTTACCGCTGAAAATGACATACTCCTGACCAAAGTGTTTATAATCTCAACAGCTGCTGGTTGCTAAGTAGTTTCCAACTATTTTACTGAACATCTTTAACCCCTTCGTGACGGGAGACGTACACTGTACATCCCGCCACGAAGTGCCCAAAGGACTGGCCACGTACACTGTAAGTGACCAGTTATTTGCGGCTATGTAATGTTGGTAACAGCTGATTCTCAGCGGTTACCATTCATTAATGAATTTCTCAGTATTGAGGAATTCATTAATGAAATAGCTAAGTTTTTGTAAAAGCTTCTTTCTTTATTCAAGCAGATCCTTAGGGTGTATGAGTGTCTGTAAAATTCTCACTTGTGGTACAGTAAGTAAGAAGTATTTTTGGGGGGTAAAAGGACCGCAGCCTATGTGTGCAGTGTGTACTGGAGGAGGCTTAGGCTGTATTTAGCCATGTTTCTTTAGCAGCATTGGAGCTGTGGAATAAGTAAGCCACAAGTCATAGCCTTGGGTCACAGACTCCCTATAATCGAAGTGTATGCAAAAATTGCCCCAAGGCTTAGACAAGCCAGATGGTAGAGGTGGTCACAAGGTAAAACAAGGCTGAAAGAAATATAATGCAGCTACCACACCAAAGGACAGGTAAGCTGCAATATTTTTGTTTTGTTGCTTTAGATTCGCTTTCCCCTTACTGCTACTGCAAATTTTCCATCTCATCTTTTTCAAATTTACGAAGCAATTTTAATATCGAGTAATTATTGACTATCAACATTCATTAGTCTGAGTGTTTAGTCTGAGTGTTCTGAGACAGGTTTGCCATGTTTTATGAATTCCACTGGGTATCTTTTCCTGTAATGTGGCCACCTACAATACAGAAAATAGTATTCATGGATTATATTATCCTAATACTTGCCATTACCGCTGTACAGAAGAGAAACAATTAGGGAAGACTGTACACCGTGACCAGTTTACCATTAGGCACAGTAAGTGGCAGATTCAAAGGGACATTTTCTTCTATAGCCAGACATCGGTAGAAATACAGTAATCTCCTATCAGGTCATGTGTACAATGTCACAACATTCTAAACCAGGTGAGGTCCGGTAAAACAAAATAATGTTCTATATAAAAGTAGTGATCCAAGCAGAGGGATCACTACTTGCTTTGGGCACTAAAGGTTGTGTGCCTTAAGGCTCCTCTGATAAATCTCTGACCATTGGTATAAATGACACAATAACAGTTCAGTTTAAGATTCTTTTTTGCCTAATGATAAAAATAGGTGTAGGGGAGGAGCCTGTATTGTCCTATCAGCTTCTGTCACATTAACATTAATGTCTGTACTCTGTATATAAGGAGCAGGGGAGATAGAACACAATCCACAGATCTCTGTCAGAGTCACCTGCACCATGTCCTGGGCTGTCCTATTCATCACCTCTGTCTTATTCTGCACATGTAAGAGGGGAGATGGGGTTTGGTAATGTATAATCTACATGATACAATCTGATATTTTATACAAATGACATTTATTTCTGTATTTCAGATTGTGCTGCTCAGTACACTGTGACCCAGCCAGCCGCTCAATCAGTCTCTCCCGGGAACACAGTGACATTGTCTTGTACAGTTACTGGGTTCAGTATAGGTGATCGCCTGGTGCACTGGTTTCAGCAGAAAACAGGGGACAGACCCCGATATCTGTTACAGTATAACAGCGACAGTAGCAAACACCAAGGAGCTGGGGTCCCTGATCGGTTCTCTGGATCCAAAGACACCTCAAAGAACACAGGATATTTAACCATAAAGTCAGCGTTGTTAGAAGATGATGCAGATTATTATTGCTGCTTATGGCCTCCCTCTAATAGCGGGTTCCACACTGATACACTGTTAGGAGGAACTAACACACATTACTCTTCACTGCACAAGACAACCGGATAATTTAACTACTTCAGCTCTGACATCTATATACCCCTTAGGAACCAGAACATTGTTTACATGTATTAATGTTGTCATTATTTATATATAAAAGTGATAGTTTTATTCATAAGTAAAGATGCAAAAGAATCAAACCTTTTTTTAAGCAGTTGACATCCGCGGTGTTAAACCCCCTTCCCATCCAGGCCATTTTTCAGTATTCAGCGCTGCGGTACTTTGACTAACATTTATTCCGTCATGCAGCGCTGTACTGAAATGAATTTTATACCCTTTTTTGGGGACAGATAGAGCTTTCTTTTGGTGGTATTTATTCACCCCTGGGGTTTTTATTTTTTTACTATATTAAGGAAAAATTACCGAAATTTAAAAAAAAAAACAGTTTCCCCTATATTAATTGATAAAACATTTATTATTACCCAATTTTTTGGTAAAATATAAAAGATGGGGTCACGTCGGGTAAAAAGACACCAAACATGTCAAGCCTTAAAATTGCGTGCGCGCGCGAAACCTCAAAATGACGCGAACGAGCACATATAGACGATCGGCTGGCTATGGGGGCGCGCGCGAGCAGAGAAAAAGTGGCGTCTACCGACGGCAACCCGCCAATACAGCAGTGCCGTCCGTCCATTTTTTTACTACGGGCGGACGGCAAGAGGTTAAAGTGGACCTTTAGGCCTTGTTCACACCAAGCGCGGAGCAGATCCGGACCAGAGCAGTTTTAGAAAAAATGTCACATGTTCCTTTAAGAAAAAGTAACGGTAATTGGTATCGGCAAGTACATGAGGGACAGTACTTGTACTTGATCTTGAAAAAGTGGTATCGGGACATCTCTAATCACAACACATCTCCTCATAGCGCTATGTAAAGGTAGAACTGTCTCTAAACTTTCTCTCTATCACTCTCTTTTGTCTGTCTCTCCCTGATTTGTCTGTGTGTGTGTGTGTGTGTCTCTCTCTCTCTGATCTGTCTGTCTCTCTCCCCCACTTTCTCTCTCTCTATCCCTCACTCTCTCTCTGATCTGTCTCTCTCTCCCTCTCTCACTCTCCCTCTCTTCGATCTGTCCATCTCGCTGGGCTGTCTCTCTCTCACCTCACTGTCACACTCTCGTTGGGCTGTCCACAGTGTACTTATTAAAAACAATCAAATGTGCCACAAAAATAAGTGAATGTTAAACATACAAAAGCAATCTACGATTTGAAAAAATATATACATAAATATAAGTTGGGAACTACAATTCACATCAGTCCCTCAGACAATAATCTTCAATTGTGCTCTTGAACAAACTCATCGTCACCAAAGGACAAGCAAGCTGTAATATTTTTGTTTTGTTGCTTTAGATTCGCTTTCCCCTTACTGCTACCGCAAATTCGCCATCTCATCTTTTTCAAATTTACGAAGCACTTTAAATATCCAGTAATTATTGAATATCAACATTCATTAGTCTGAGTGTTTAGTCTGAGTGTTCTGACACAGGTTTGTCATGTTTTATGAATTCCACTGGGTATCTTTTCCTGTAATGTGGCCACCTACAATACAGAAAATAGTATTCATGGATTATATTATCCTAATACTTGCCATTACAGCTGTACAGAAGAGAAACAATTAGGGAAGACAGTACACCGTGACCAGTTTACCATTAGGCACAGTAAGTGGCAGATTCAAAGGGACATTTTCTTCTATAGCCAGACATCAGTAGAAATACAGTAATCTCCTATCAGGTCATGTGTACAATGTCACAACATTCTAAACCAGGTGAGGTCCAGGAAAACAAAATAATGTTCTATATAAAAGTAGTGATCCAAGCAGAGGGATCACTACTTGCTTTGGGCACTAAAGGTTGTGTGCCTTAAGGCTCCTCTGATAAATCTCTAACCATGGGTATAAATGACACAATAATAGTTCAGTTTAAGATTCGTTTATGCCTAATGATAAAGATAGGTGTAGGGGAGGAGCCTGTATTGTCCTATCAGCTTCTATCACATTAACATTAATGTCTGTACTCTGTATATAATGAGCAGGGGAGATAGAACACAATCCACAGATGTCTGGCAGAGTCACCTGCACCATGTCCTGGGCTGTCCTATTCATCACCTCTGTCTTATTCTGCACATGTAAGAGGGGAGATGGGGTTTGGTAATGTATAATCTACATGATACAATCTGATATTTTATACAAATGACATTTATTTCTGCATTTCAGATTGTGCTGCTCAGTACACTGTGACCCAGCCAGCCGCTCAATCAGTCTCTCCTGGGAACACAGTGACATTGTCTTGTACAGTTACTGGGTTCAGTATAGGTGATCGCCTGGTGCACTGGTTTCAGCAGAAAACAGGGGACAGACCCCGGTATCTGTTATGGTATAAGAGTGACAGTAACAAACACCAAGGAGCTGGGGTCCCTGATCGGTTCTCTGTATCCAAAGACACCTCAAAGAGCACAGGATATTTAACCATAAAGTCAGCGTTGTTAGAGGATGATGCAGATTATTATTGTGCTATGTGGCATCCTTCTATAACTGAGTTCCCACACTGATACACTGTTAGGAGGAACTAACACACATTACTCTTTCCTGCACAAGACAAGGTGATAATGTAACTACTTCAGCTCTGGCACCTATATACCCCTTAGGAACCAGAACATTGTTTACATGTATTAATGTTGTCATTATTTATATATAAAAGTGATAGTTTTATTCATAAGTAAAGATGCAAAAGAATCAAAACTTTTTTTAAAGTGGACCTTTACCCCCTTTCACTAAAACTCAAATTCATTTACTTACAAGTAGAGTTCATCTACTTCCTGGTCCAGGTCTGGTACAAATGATGTAATGTGCCCAAGTGTTGCATCCTGGGAAGATTACATCAGCAGCTCATTGCTGGGAAATCTCATCTGTAATCTCATGAGATCTCAGGGAAAGGCATTTTCCTCCCCTGAGATGACGTGCTTGGTCACATGTCCTAGTCACATGTGCCAGAGTTCCAGGAAGTAAAGGGAGATCTGGTAATCTGCCCTTAGTTAAAATGGCCACTGTGCGAAGACTGGGAAAGAAAAGAGAAATCTGAAGTGTGTTCAGTTGCTCAGCCGCACAATTGAAGATGATTGATTGGGGGCTGAAGTGAACTGTAGTTAATAAACTTTTTACATCACATGGTGTATCACAGATGAGTCTGTTCAAGAGCACGATTGAAGATCATTGATCTGGGGCTGATGTGAACTGTAATGACTAAAACAAATGTCGTCACATGGTGTATCACGGATGAGTTTGTTCAAGAGCACAATTGAAGATTATTGTCTGGGGGACTGACGGGAATTGTAGTTCCCAACCAGTGGCGTAACAATCGCCAAAGCGATCCAGGCGGCCGCTATGGGGCGCGTGCAGGCATCCCTCTGATGCCGTGTGGGCCGCCTGGGTCGCTATGGCGTCTCGGGTTCTGGCTGTCACTGACATAGCTCAGCAGCTGCTGTGAAGGAGAACTTCCCCCTAACAGCCGCTGTGGAGCTGTGTCAGTGACAGCCAGCAGATGCAGCAGAATAGGCCGGTTACACCGGCGTTTGCAGCTAAAGAAGGAGGCGGGGCCCGCCTAACAGCAACCCCGCCTCCTCTCACATCACTGGCCAGCGATCTAAGAGCAGGTGGGGCCAGTGATGTAAGAGGAGGCGGGGCCCGTCGATAGGAGGCGGCGGCAGCGGCGATCACGGAGATGGACAGCGCTGACAGGTAAGAGGCGTGCAGCCCAACTGAGACCTTGCAGAGCCCACCATAGAGATTCTATGGTGGGCTCTGCAAGTGGCATAACTAGCAATAACGGGGCCCCATACAAAATTTTGCTATGGGGCCCTGTGATTTCTAGTTACGCCCCTGTTCATAACTTATATTTATATACTTTTTCACATGGTGGATTGCTTTTGTATATTTAACGTTCACTTGTTTTTGTGGCACATTATTTTGAATAATTTAGTTGAACATAGGGGGTATATCAGTTTCACAGCATGGAGTGAATCACACTATATACAAATTGTTCAGGGGACAGAGCAGAGTGACCGGGAGATTTTGTTTTACCTATGACTACGGTTGGAGGATTGTTGTAAGCAATTGCTGGATAAATCTGTTATATTTTGTCTCCAGCAATCTCTCAGAACATTCCTCCTACTGTAGTCACAGGTAAAAAACAACAAAAAAATCTCCAGATCACTTTGTACTGCCCAGGAAGTGTTACCACTATGAATATTAATGAAGGCAAGTGCACGAGGGAAGCAAAGCACTGTGGGAAAAGGAGTTTTTCCATGCCCTACATTATAGTTTCCACTATGCACAACAGCCTGTAATCTGCACAGAGCACAAAGGCGGTCATTTCAAAAAAGCCATCTGGAGACTGAGAGGACAATTTTAAGAAAAAAGTAATTTTCTGTGTTTTTATCCGGGATCTGCATGTACACGATGTACATTGCTGGCATATGTTTTTTTAAAGTGCCTTGGCAAAGGTGGAAATGGGCTTTAACTCCAGGCAAAAAGCTAACTACGATGATGAATTACATATAAGAGGGTTATTTCACTTGCCAAAAGATTTGTATTTCTGTCCACCCAGTCCATAGATTTACACAGCTCTGCCTCACAGCACAGCTCTGGTTGATATTTATAGAGAGATTGATCATTTTCAAGCAATCCTGCACATCTAGAGGAATACTGTGGTCATGAAGAGTTTCTTTCAGAAACACTGAGATGATGATGTTTTATAGAAGGCAGGCTCTCCTACATGCTCCACTTAGCATTCACTTTTAGGAAGTACAGTGGTAAAGCTTGTTTCAGTATCTACAAAAGAAAAACAAGAAAGGCTTTACAATGCAATACAACCCGTGTTTGACATGGAGAGGCCATGGAGAGTAAATTCAGTTTTTTCAACAAAAGTTTTACTTTAAAGTAGTAATAAACTCTCAAACGTTTTTCACTAATGAATCCATATCAGTCAAATATAAATTGCCCAGCAAAGTATTACTTTATATTTTTGCCCAAACAATTGCAGTCATCATATTTCCAAGAATATTGAGCTGGTTCCAACTCTCTCAGCTCAGCTTCCCTGAACGTCCTGTTCAGTACAAGATCACAAGAGACAGAGCAGACTCCAGCAGCCGCCCATCTACTAGAAGGAGTGGGGAGCAGGGGGAGGGAAGTGACACATCTTGCTGTGTCTGTGTGTTTGTAATGACACACACAGCTTACTAGCACACACAAAGGTGTCTCCATAGGACATTGCAAAGGAAAGTGGCCACCCTAAAACAGGATATCGGGACCAGTGCTCAGGTGACCAGCTGATTCTACAGGAAACTAACATTTTCAAACATTAGGAAGCAGCATCCACTGTAAGCAATGTTATCAGCATTTGAAATACTTAAAACGTCTTTGACTTTAATATCACTTTAAAGCTTAATCAGTGGGGGAAAAAACATCAATTGGAACAAGCAGTGTGCAGTATCTCAAAGCACTCTGATTTCTGTTTACTGTTGTTAGGTAACTTAAAGATCAGTTCTCACTGGATGCTCTGGATTACTTTTTTTGGAAGTCCAACCAGCAAAAGAAGGGTGGATGGAGATGCTCATTGTCAAGTAGGGCTAAATGTAGAAAACAACTACCTGCCCGGCGCCTGGGAGCTGCATGTCCTGGGCGTTGGGAGATAGGAATTACACACCCCTGCTGCCGCTCTACTCCCTGCTGCCCCGATGGCGGGTCATGGTTGGCCTTGTGGGAAATCCAGCCCTAAATGTACTCCTTGTATTAGAATCAGAGGCAGTAGATGCTCTACTCATTTAGACTGCATTCATTTTAAAGCAGAGAATACACATTACACATGTAAGGAGTGTACGCAAGAGACTTATGCAAAGCACATCTAAATGAAAGTACCAAACCTTAACCACTTCAGCTCCCATACATTTATGACCCTGATGGACTGGAACAATTTTTACATTTCCACTATGGGTCTGTTTATTTGGCAATAACTGTGTTATTACTTAAAACTGAACTCCAACTTTAGAAATATATAAACTTCCATCGGTCCAGTTTGGAACATTGTACATACAGTACAAACATACATGTGAAAAAGTGTTGGCCCCCTTCCTGATTTTTCATTGTTTTGCACGTTTGTCACACTTTAATGTTTCAGATCATCTAACAAATTTAAATATTAGTCAAAGATAACACAAGTAAACACAACATGCAGGAAGGTTTTTATTGTTAAGGGAAAACAAAATCCAAACCCACATGGCCCTGTGTGAAAAAGTTTTTGCCCCCCCCCCTGTTAAAACATAACTTAACTCCTGAGTTCAATTTCTCTAGCCACACAATTCTGTGCTGATCGACTTTCCCTCTGATCGGAACAGTGACCATTCAGTGATTGCCTAGTATTCTACTCAATGAATGCTAGGCGTTCTCTAATTCTCCAATCAGAAAACACCTAGTATTCACTTAGAGAATAACTAGGCATTTGCTAAATGGCTACTGTATTGAGTGAGCTCACAGGAAAGAGTAAGAACATTTGGCCCCCACACATATCATCTGCTATCAGGATCTCTTTTAGGAGTCCCGGAGTCTTCTGCACATGCTTTGTGACAATGCTTAACTGAAAATATGTTACCTTCAGAGGTGTTGTTTTTTATTTTAAATACGGCAACCATGTATAGCTAATTGGATGGTATACTATGCAGAACATACGAGCACAAACTTATTTATGAACGAAAACATTTGTACAATTTAAGATGTTCAGCTATATTAGGTCCTGATGAAGTGGATTTTATCGATAAAACATGTTGACCATTATATGATTTGCATGGACTCATTTTAAATATAGTTGTGGTCAGATACTACAGTATGTGATATATTACAGTATTACACTAACCTTTCTTATCCATGTATATGTTGTAATCAGGCTTATATATGTTTAAATTAATATTTTCTAACTTTGTATATTGTCTGATATTTTTTTCTTCATGGCCCAAGATATGATAGATTTTGCTACTTGAATTAGTTCTGGGATGTAACGCCATAGAAAGATTCTTTGCTGTTTACCTTCTACCCCTCCATTATACTCTAGCTGCAGAAATGAAGTAGGCGGGGCTGACACCACATTAATTCAGAGTTGTGTGGTAATGTGATAAAGGAAGGTAGGAGCACACTATATTCCTGGTACATCAGCAGTTTTTTACTGTTAATATATTGGTAGAATTTTTTGGGGTTCTTTTTACTATCTGCGGCGATATGCGCTATGCTCTTTACTGCACAAGACCAAGTGACTTTCCAATAGGAGATAATTTAACCACTGTAGCTCTGGCACCTATATACCCCTTATAATCAGAACTTTATTTTTACATTTATGAATTTTGTCATTATATATAAAAGTTCCAGTTTTATTCATAAGTACTGATGCAAAAGCATGATTTCTTTTTAAGTTTCATCAGTGTTAGTTTCAATCTCCTGTAGATCAAAAGTGTAACTTTACCATTTTATATTTACACCACTAAATTAAATTTCTAGTACAATGTGTGGCAAAATAGTGGCCGAGTGAATGTGCATCTAAACGCAAAAAAGAAAAATTTAAAATATTGCATCTTACAATGTGTATTCATTACGATGTGATGGCTGCATTGGATTTTTTCCCTTTAATTTCACCCTTTGATCCTTCTTCCTATACACACTTCCTATATTTGGGTGATAACGCTCACTATATTATAGTTTTGAAGAAGCAGTTTTGTCACCTTAGGACAAGAAGTGTGTTAGGACTTTTCCCCCTCTCCTCATCTCCTTAACATGAGGGGAGGTGTTCTGTGGTGTACAGAAGAGAACTGTTACAGAAAAAGCTAATAACTTTGTTTGAGATTTCAGTTCAGTGCACTATTAACTAAAGAGCTGCAGGATTTAGCCAACCGTTTGGCTAATCCTTCGGATCGGTTCGGCTGCAGGAACCCTTTGGGTCAGCCGAACCAAAGGGCTGCTGTACGCGCCCAATGCTGTACTACGCCCAATAGTCCGCACAGCAGCCGAAGCGCGTACCGCAGCCGAACGCACAGCCAAAGACACAGCCGGTGTGGGACCAGGGAACCCACTGGAAAAGCACCTTGTCCCAGTGCTGATGAGGACATGGGCCTCTTCCCCACAACCCTGGCCCAATGGTTGTGGGGGTCTGCAGGCAGGGAGGGCTCATCTTGTGAATGAGTAAGGGGTAGTTGTTACCCCTAATCATTCACCAAAGAGAAAAGAAAAAAATCCTTTAATAGAACAAAAATCACAAACACACAAAAAGTTTTAAACAGTTTCTTAAAGTTGAACATTAAAAAAAAAAGAAAAAAGTTTACAAAAAGTATGTTAAAGTGACATTAAACCCTCTGATTTTTTAACATAAACCAATACTGTAATGTGCGCCTTACTGTAATCCATGGTTGTTTCCCTTCTCTTTGCTGCTCTTCCTTTTAAATCTGTATCTGTTCTTATGCTGGGCAGAACTTCTGTTTTGCAGCAGACTGCCTTGTCTCTGGAATGGATACACGGTGTCTGTGTGTACTGTAACAAGGACACTCCACTGTAGTCCAGGTAAATCAAGTAGAATGCAGTTTATTAAAGGACAAACACAAAATAGCCTGCAGCAGCAGCATAAGACAGTCCTTTATATGGCTCAGTAGCTTTCCTCATGAGCCCTCACTCTGCTCTCCCAGCAGTGTGTCCCAGCGGTCCTAGGGTCACCGACCTTCCTGACCTCTCCCAACCTTGCCTGGCTGTTCCACGTGTCCCACACGCACCTGAGTCTGCTGTGGCTTTGTGCTTCCTGCACCCACACAACTCCAACACTTCTTGTGAACTCTGGTCCAGACTCCTAATAAGGCTGCACTCAGCCACCTGATCCAGCTATACTGGTCATTGGCAACACCTAGCCCCAGGACTGGAGATTTCATCCCACCCAGAGCTCTACGAAATCTCCAGAGCTCCAGATCCCAGCTACATTTAGGAAAACTTGGAAGAACCTGAAAAGCCAGGTT
>NW_017308424.1:0-3033 GCF_000935625.1 Nanorana parkeri | reverse complement strand
TTTAGAAAAACTGTCACATGACAATAAACAAAAATGTATCAGTACTCATACTTGTAAGTACTCGGCAAGTACCAGTACTCGTACTCGCAAAACTGGTATCGGTGCATCCCTTTATTTACATTTATAAAAACAAAATCATACATTAAAACAGAGATGTTCTAATCCCAGGAGCTCCGTGTGCTCCTTACAAATGACAGCTGCCTCCTAACTTTTGAATTTTTCTCTAGTGTAGTCTTGGAACTAAAAAGTATCGGTACATGTACTCGTACTTGTACCGAGTACTGTACTTGGTATCTGTGCAACCCTAGTATATATGGTATATAAGGTGTGTATGTATATATATATTGTAACAAGGACACTCCACTGTAGTCCAGGTAAATCAAGTAGAATGCAGTTTAATAAAAGGACAAACACAAAATAGCCTGCAGCAGCAGCATAAGACAGTCCTTTATATGGCTTTCCTCATGAGCCCTCACTCTGCTCTCCCAGCAGTGTGTCCCAGCGGTCCTAGGGTCACCGACCTTCCTGACCTCTCCCAGCCTTCCCTGGCTGTTCCACGTGTCCCACACGCACCTGAGTCTGCTGTGGCTTTGTGCTTCCTGCACCCACACAACTCCAACACTCCTCTCTGAACTCTGGTCCAGACTCCTAATAAGGCTGCTGTCAGCCACCTGATCCAGCTATACTGGTCATTGGCAACACCTGGCCCCAGGACTGGAGATTTCATCCCACCCAGAGCTCTACGAAATCTCCAGAGCTCCAGATCCCAGCTACATTTAGGAAAACTTGGAAGAACCTGAAAAGCCAGGTTCTTCCTTATAACCTGAAAAGCCAGGTTCTTCCTTATAACCTGCTTTACTTTCTGGGCCCTCTCAGCCCCTTTGGCTGAGAGTCCTGGGTGCCAAGGTCGCCATCCTCCACCGTGGCACTGGCTTGCACTGCCACAGTACGTTTGCAACCTGAGCCAGCACTACAGGAAGAGGCACTCAGCTGCAAAGGGAAGTTCTTCCCAAGCATGAGAAGACATGAGGATTTAAAAGGAAGAGCAGCAAAGAGAAGGGAAACTACCATGGATTACAGTAAGGCACACATTACACTATTGTTTTATGTTAAAGTTAGGAGACAAACATACCACATTTTAAAATTAGGGATGCACCGATATATAACGGCCGTCGAAACATATCAGCCGAAAATTGCACTTTTGGCAAAATGCAGAATGTGCCATTTTTTGGCCCATATAGCGGTGCATCCTTGATTTCTCTCCTCCCCGCTGGGCACTGCTCTGTGTCCCAGTGGGCAGGAGAGAAACTGTCACAGACAGTTGAGCACTGCAGGAGGAGAGAGCTGTGAGCGGCCGGCGTCTCTCCCCTCCCGCACCGCTCAGCCTCCTGTCACAAATCGGGAGAGCGGTGTGTGGGTGGAGATAGCTCCGCTCGCTCAGCCTCCTGTGACAGCTGTCAGGATGGAGAGCGAGGTACAAACACTCAGTGATCAGTGATCGCTGAGTGTTTGTAAATAATTGAGGACATGGTATGTTTACTATATCCTCAATTATGAATGAATGGGAAGTGATCTACATCACCTCCTATTCATTTATAATTGTGGACATGGTAAACATACTCTGTCCTCATGTTATGAATGAACAGGAACACTTAGGGGTCTATTCACGAAGCTGCCGAAGAATCCTTCGGCTAGTTTCGGCCCCAGAACCCCTTCGGTTCAGTAGAACCGAAGGAGTGCTGTACGGGCTATTCACTATAGCTCGTACAGCTCTCTAATAAACTGAAATCCCAGACATACAATATACCCTATAAATCAAGACAAATACAATAATTTATTATTAATTATATTATTATTATTATTTCTGTTACCTACACTAATTATGTGCACATTATTATTGCAAAAAATGTGAAAAACAAAATATTGTTTCTATTTCCTTTGTATTTTTTATAACAAAATAATAATTTATTTTGGCCCCCCCCAAGGATCTGGTATTAAATGGGGAGGGGATCACACACTATTGTTTTTTTTATGTTAACATTTAACAACATGTTCAATGCTTCGGTTCACTTCGGCGGACCATTCTCTTTGCTCTGGCTGTTTGTTTGGCTTTGTCGGGCCCGAGCATGTTCATTCGGGTCGTCTACATTCATTTGTTTCCTTCGGCTGCTGTATGCGCTTTTGTATGCGCTTTTGAGGTTAGCGTGTACAGCATCTATTTGGTTTAGCCGAACAGAAGGGTTTCAGCAGCAGCAATGAGCCAAAGGATTTAGCTTTGAGAGAGGAGGGGGAGACCCTTGACCTTCCACACATACCTTCTGCTGACAGGATCTCTTTTAGGAATCCTGGTGTCCAGGGATGTGCAGTAAGGTCCGTGCTGACATATTTGCTGGAATCTCCAGCACATGCTTTGTGACAACGCTTAGCTGCAAATGTTACCCCAGAGGCAGGGACGTGCAGTCAGGGGAGGCAGGTGAGGCAGAGCTTCACCTAGTACTATGAAGAAAAAAGGTGTCAGCTTTAAGTCTGAAGCTGACAGCTTTTTCTCTATTCAGATTGGCTTGTTACAGGTTACACAGCAAGGAAAGCCTCTGTCAGAGCACAATGAAAACCAGACAAGCAAAAGGTGCTAGTTAAAGTATTTATTAAGAACAGTGTCCACAGGAGTAAGCAGAGTCTTAAACCGGAACAAGCCAGAGTCAGGAGCCGGAGTGGGTAGTCGTCCAAGACAGGTCAGGAACACAGAGATCAGCGTCGTCAGGAACAAGCCAGGAGCAGGAAATCAGCGTTGTCAGGAACAAGCCAGGAGCAGGAGCCAGAGAAGACCGTCAGGCAGGATAGGGTCATACCCAGGATCGGGTCATACCCAGGATCGGGTCATACCCAGGATCGGGTCATACCCAGGATCAGGTCATACCCAGGATCAGGTCATACCCAGAACAGCAGGAAAGCACTAGCAGGAAGACCTCGCAAGGTCAGACTGGACTGAGTGGTATATATATTGTGGGGAACCCCAGGGGTACACATGCGTCT
>NW_017308423.1:195906-201242 GCF_000935625.1 Nanorana parkeri | reverse complement strand
GATTAGTATGCGGCCATCTTCGTCAGCCTCGCGCATGCGCTTCCAGTTGTACCTTTTAACATATCAAGGTACCCATTGATCTCAAAGAGAGCAAAGGGTTGAGATCTGCAGGACATATTAGCATGCTAACAAACTAATTCCTTTTATTTACACCAGTCTGAGAGAAGCCCAATTTACAATTTGTGTTGCGATATATCTTATTGGACTTTCTCAGACACACATAGATTTGCAATAGAGACTGAGATTTTGTTTATTTATTGACAGAGAGCTGGTCACACAATGGAAGGTGCCTTCTAAACAGACCAAACTGGTTTGTTTCACAATGGTGTGGCTTTCCTGTATTGTTTCCCCATTATTCGCATGACAATGGGATGGTGATCATAAACAGTCACACCTAACCTGGTCAAGACTCAAATCAAATCTAGACTACTGATGGCAATTTATGATACAACGCTGCCACCTAGAGGTGGGAAAGTGAAATGCATGGTATTTTATTTTCCTAAAAAGTGAAAGGGGCGCTTCCAAGTGGGAGTCCAGTTTTCTCTCAATAAAAAGCGAGTAGCCGAAAGGTTTAGGAGCCAGACATCCCAACCTGCAAAACCTTATTTCAGGGAGGTTCCCGTCTCATTTCAGGGAGGTTTTTCAGGAGGCAAGCCTCACTCTGAAACTTTACCCACTGATATCTTACCGGAAATGTTTACTCAGAGTAAACCTTTCAGGGAGAAAATGCCTCTCTCGCGGACGTCAGGGAGCCGCTATCTAATAGCGGGAGACTCCCTGAACATCAGGGAGACTTGAGATCCCTGAGGAGCACTACACAAGACGAGGGCTTCACAGGAGGGGGACAGTACGAGGGGGCTTCAACAGACGAGAGGACTTGCTTCAAGACCAGGACATCACTCTAAGACAAAGGATTTAGCAGAGACGGCAACGAGAAGCCATTTTCCTAGGCCAAGAAGTCAGTCCTGTTTATCACAGAATTTGTGGAGCCTGCAGCCTGAGCTAAGTACATTTTCAGTGTTTCCCCTCCTAGAAATCATACATGTACTAGAAGATAGTGTAGTGGGTGCATGTGAATGTTTGTAGCAGCCTGTATGTCTTGTTTATGTATTTTTTTTCCCTGTAACTTAGTTTGTGCACGCAGCATTTTCCCCAAGTAAAGTACTTAAATGCTACTGAGTCACTTACCTTGAAGCTTTACTGCAAGAACAGACAACAAATAGAAATTAAAGTTTTGCCAAGCTTTACAGCTGGGCTCATCCTTGGGATAAGATTTACGTCTCTGGGATTTGTAGTCCAGAGCATTACACAATTCTATTCACATCTGCGTGGCAACCGTGCATCCTTTGTCAAGTCACACCTTTTAAGAATCCTCCACCATATACACATATTAATTAATTAAATTAATATATAAATTGATTTCATTTTAATATGAGCCTTGGGATTTCCTCTTGAAAGGCAGAAGGAGGTTTCATCCCGGGACCAGGCGTTATCTAGGTGTGCAATGCAGAATGACAAGTTTTTTGAGGGTGTGAGCTCGATGTCTATAAAATTCCATAAAAGACTCTCAACCATCATGTGACAGTATTAATTAGAGACATTATTTTTATACATCTGCTTCTTTCAATACGGCACTATTGGCATTTCCCCTTTACAGGTTAGGTGAGTCTCCCTTGATACCTTGGTTCCTTATCATTGCCGAGAACATTCAACAATTTACAGGTGTTTTGTTTCTTCTATTGATGACCTATATTCGATTATTATTCCCCTGTGCTAGCTTCTTGTACATGCAATGTTCAGTCGGCTGTACACTGATATATGAGTATTGTGATGGATGTTTAACTGAAGTCAGAGAGGCTGAAGCAGCAGACTCCGTCTCTGGGATCTAGTGACCCAGAAATCTGGTGTTTGGCACTGATGATCCCGGGGCTGGAGAGGTGCAAACAAGTTCTCATAAGGGAGGTTTAGTGTTCGGGTTACAGGGAAGATTAATGTGCAGGTTAGTGCGAGGGCTACTTCTAGGCTTACAGGAAGATTAGTGTTAGAGTTACAGGGAAGGTCAGTGTTGGGGTTACAGGGATGGTCAGTGTTGGGGTTACAGGGAGGGTTAGTGTTAGGGATTGAGGGAGGGTTAGTGTTGGGGTTTCAGGGAGGGTTAGTGTTGGGGTTACAGGGAGGGTTAGTGTTGGGGTTACAGGGAGGGTTAGTGTTGGAGTTACAGCAATGGTTAGTTTTAGGGTTACAGGGAAGGTTAGTGTTAGGGTTACAGGGAGGGTCAGTTTGGGGTTTCAGGGAGGGTTAGTGTTGGGCTTACAGGGAGGGTTAGTGTTGGGGTTACAGGAATGGTTAGTTTTAGGGTTATAGGGAGGGTTAGTGTTAGGGTTAAAGGGAGGGTTAGTGTTGGGGTTAAAGGGAGGGTTAGGGTTACAGGGAAGGTTAGGGTTAGGATTACAGGGAAGGTTATGTTAGGATTACAGGGAGGGTCAGTGTTAGGGCTACAGGGAGGGTTAGTGTTAGGGTTACAGGAAGGGTCAGTGTTAGGGTTACAGGGAGGGTTAGTGTTGGGGTTACAGGAAGGGTTAGTGTTAGGGTTACAGGAAGGGTCAGTGTTAGGGTTACAGGGAGGGTTAGTGTTAGGGTTACAGGGAGGGTTAGTGTTGGGGTTACAGGAAGGGTCAGTGTTAGGGTTACAGGGAGGGTTAGTGTTAGGGTTACAGGGAGGGTTAGTGTTAGGGTTACAGGGAGGGTTAGTGTTAGGGTTACAGGGAGGGTTAGTGTTGGGGTTACAGGGAGGGTTAGTGTTGGGGTTACAGGGAGGGTTAATGTTGGGGTTACAGGAAGGGTCAGTGTTAGGGTTACAGGGAGGGTTAGTGTTAGGGTTACAGGGAGGGTTAGTGTTGGCGTTACAGGAAGGGTCAGTGTTAGGGTTACAGTGAGGGTTAGTGTTGGGGTTACAGGGAGGGTTAGTGTTGGGGTTACAGGGAGGGTTAATGTTGGGGTTACAGGAAGGGTCAGTGTTAGGGTGACAGGAAGGGTTAGTGTTAGGGTTACAGGGAGGGTTATTGTTGGGGTTACAGGGAAGGTTAGGGTCAGGATTACAGGGAGGGTCAGTGTTAGGGTTACAAGGAGGGTTAGTGTTAGGATTACAGGGAGGGTCAGTGTTAGGATTACAGGGAGCGTTAGTGTTAGGGTTACAGGAATGGTCAGTGTTAGGGTTACAGGGAGGGTTAGGATTACAGGGAGGGTTAGTGTTAGAGTTACAGGAAGGGTCAGTGTTAGGGTTAAAGGGAGTGTTAGGATTACAGGGAGGGTTAGTGTTAGGGTTACAGGGAGGGTTAGGGTTAGGATTACAGGGAGGGTTAGTGTTTGGGTTACAGGGAGGGTTAGTGTTGGGGTTACAGGGAGGGTTAGTGTTAGGGTTACAGGGAGGGTTAGTGTTGGGGTTACAGGGAGGGTTAGTGTTGGGGTTACAGGAAGGGTCAGTGTTAGGGTTACAGGGAGGGTTAGTGTTAGTGTTTACAGGGAGGGTTATTGTTGGGGTTACAGGGAAGTTTAGGGTTAGGATTACAGGGAGGGTCAGTGTTAGTCAGTGTTAGGGTTACAAGGAGGGTTATTATTAGGATTACAGGGAGGGTCAGTGTTAGGGTTACAGGAAGGGTCAGTGTTAGGGTTACAGGGAGGGTTAGGATTACAGGGAGGGTTAGTGTTAGAGTTACAGGAAAGGTCTAAGTCCATCAAGTTCAACCCCTCAACACCAGCATGGGCTCGATGTTCCAGTCCAACAACAGTTTGACTCGAACATCGGTAGTTCGTGTGTTCACCGCACATTGCCTTGTGAAGCCTTGATAGGGTAAAGCAATGCACCTGACCATAGGTCAGGTGCAAGAGTTTGCCCAATCACAGCACAGTGCACTCTAAAGGTGGCCATACACTCTACAACCATCGCAAGACTTTAGTCTTGCGATGGTTGTAAAGGGATTAAAAAAACGTACGATCTGCCTATCTTGGACAGGCAGATCGCACTCTCGATCATCGCAAGCCCGCCCTCCTGAGGGGCGGGCTTCCGATGACCGCAATGCTGAACGGGCAGTGTGCGCGTGCGCACACCGGCCCGTTCAGCATTTATCTTCCGAGCACCGTTCTAACCAGCCGAGAATCGTACGATTCCCGGCGGGTTTTCGAACATGCTGGTTCGACAGAAGACGTGCGACCGTACAGTAGAAACGGTCGCACGTCTCCGTTCACACTGCTCGATTCTCGTACGAAAACCCGATCGCATACGATTATCGTACGATAATCGTGCAGTGTATGGGCACCTTAAGAGCCATGATTGGTCAAAGTAATGGTGACTTTGCCCAATCATGGCTCACCTGTCAGGTGCCGTACAAATGGGCAGAGGTAGCAGTGACTTCCTCCCAATTCTTTATATTTTGCCGACATCTGTCAGAATGCCATTCGGCGGCAGGAGTTTGTTGCAAGCGGACGGAGCGGCAGGCATCGTTTTCTTTTTATTATTATTATTTTTTTCTTTTGTTGAGGTGCCGTCGCCATGGACAACGCTGGACAACGTGATTAACCCTGGATTACGTTTGTGGATCCATTTTTGTGTTTTTATGCCATAAACCTGTCTTTTTTTTCCACATAAAATACTTTTTTGAAAGTGTGATGTCTTTTTTACAATTTGAATTTAACCCTTTAGTGAATACAACAATGTGGATAAGCCCAACTGCCCGCACCCCCACAACCAATGCCCCAGGGCTTGTGGGGAATAGGTCGTTGTTCAAGATGCTTTTCCAGGGATGACCCTCCAAGTGCCAAGTAGACATGTGCGATTCGTTTCGTTTACGAATCGAAATTCGTACGAATTTTCCTGAAATTCGTAAATTTGGAAGCATACGAAATCCGAATTGCAGTTTCCGAATTTATATCCGAAATACGAAATTCCGTTAACGAATTTCAGATCCGAATTTCTTTGAAACAGGAACTAATATTACCCCTGTAAATGAGGTTGAACAACATGACAAGATTTTTTTTTTAATCCGAAATACGGATCCGCTGCTGCTCAGTCGCATTACAATACACAGGCAGGAAATACGAAATTCCGTTGACGTATTTTCGTTCCGTTACGAACATTCGTTATATTGAAGTTAAAAAGCAAAGTACATTTATATTGGAGTTGATGGTAGTTTTTTTTAAAGTCCGAAATACGAAATTCGGATCCGGAATCCGTTAACGGAATTCGTATTTCGGATAAAAAAACAACTACCACATCGACTCCAATATTAACAAAGGTATTTTTGCTTTTTAACTTCATCATAACGAATGTTCGTAAAGTT
>NW_017308423.1:184241-194921 GCF_000935625.1 Nanorana parkeri | reverse complement strand
GCATTACAATACACAGGCAGGAAATACGAAATTCCGTTGACGTATTTTCGTTCCGTTACGAACATTCGTTATATTGAAGTTAAAAAGCAAAGTACATTTATATTGGAGTTGATGGTAGTTTTTTTTAAAGTCCGAAATACGAAATTCGGATCCGGAATCCGTTAACGGAATTCGTATTTCGGATAAAAAAACAACTACCACATCGACTCCAATATTAACAAAGGTATTTTTGCTTTTTAACTTCATCATAACGAATGTTCGTAAAGTTCCGAAAATGTGGCGAAACTAACGAGAATTCGTATTTCGTACGAATCCGAATTGAGTTTCGGACACGAATTACGAAATACGAAATAACGGATATTCCGAAACGGAACACATTTTTTGACGGCGCACAAGTCTACAATGAACTAATATCAGAACTGTTCCCCCGACGGTCTCCTTTAAAATAATAGCCGTCATCAGCGGCTGATGAGAGCTATCAACAAAAGATCTAGGCTCCCTCGCCAGTGCTGCCGCCGCCAGCCAACGCCATCTGGAGCCTCTCCTGCCCTCTTCATGATTCTCCTCAGATCCTCGCTGCTCTCCCCTGCCTGTATGGGCTGAGACAGCAGGGATCCAAAGAGAAAATGACAGCTGAAGCCGGCGGGTAGTGAACATCGGCAGTTTGTGTGTTCGGAGAGCACACAGACTGTTAGTGCGTTTAACGGGCTGTTCACCCACCGAGTGCCCCGCAAGGCACTGTGCCTTGTAAAACCCCGATTGGCTAAAGCCTTGCACCTGATCTCATGTCAGGTGCAACACTTTGCCCAATCATGGCTCTCCTGTCAGATGCCCTACAACTGTAAACAGTTGGGCGGAGCTAGCTGTCACCATTTTTGGTGGTGGGGGTTCCTCCTTAAAATTCCTACCAGACCTTAAGGGCCTGGTATGACTTTGAGGGGGAACCCCACACACTTTTTTTTTTTTACATGGGGTCCCTCCTAAATATTCCTACCAGACCTTAAGGTTCTGGTATGACTTTTGGGGGAAACCCCACACACGTTTTTTAATGGGGGTCCCTCCTAACATTCCTACCAGAACCTTAAGGGTCTGGTATTGTTTGGGAGGTGGAACTGCACACTTTTTTTTTTCTTTAGAAATGTCAGTTTTGCTGCAGCAGGTTCTATACATCGTACAGATCCGCCACTTCACAGGCAGGTTAAGGGGACCCCCTCAGGCACCATATTTAAAGGATGTTTTCATTTTTATTCTTACCCTTTAAGAAATGTTAAAAACACTGCGCCTTTAAAAACTGTAGACAGGCAGTCCCCGACTTACGGACGTCCGACTTACAGACAACCCGTACTTACGAACCAAGGTCCACTTTCTCCTAAATGTACCGGCAGCCGCCAGTTACAGGATAACTGTGGCTGCAGTGGCCTGTGTCCCTTCAAATCCCCGCTGCTCTCCCCGCCTGTGTTGGCAGAGGCAGTGGGGACACAGACCGCTGCATTCCTCTGCTGCCCCCCTTACCTCCTCTGCTGTCCCGGCCGGTTCCTCCTCTTCTTCCGGTCCGGTCAGCACCTCCTCTTCTGCCGGTCCGTCCGCTCCTCTTCCCCGGGTCCGTCCGCTCCTCTTCCCCGGGTCTGTCCGCTCCTCTTCCCCGGGTCTGTCCGCTCCTCTTCCCCAGGTCTGTCCGCTCCTCTTCCCCCGGTCAGACGCTCCTTCGCTCCCCCAGCCGCTTCGCCTCTGCCCTGCCTCCTCTTCATCTGCAGGCTGGGAGCCATACCCAGCCTGCTATTGGATATTGTAAAATGCAATAGCAGGCTGGCTATTGCACCCGCCCACTGTCTGCTGTCAATCAGCATGGGAGGACCTGATAGAGAACTTTCTCCTTCAGGCCCCTCCTCTTCCCAGCCACACACACACATTATACACGTGCAACAATATTGTGGCGTACGCTATGCATATGCGCTGCGGTACGTTGTTAGATTTTTTTCCTTTTCAAAATAACAGTGTGTGGCAGCGCATGGTAAAGCATTGTGATGCATTGCCGTGCTACACTGTAGTGATACACTGTGTTGCGATTAAAAATACGCCTGTATCATTTTATCACAACACACACAGCGCACAAACGTTTTTTAAAATGAATGAATTAGAGACTGCGAGCCCGGCCTTCTCCTCCAACATCAGTACCTGACCTCACAAATGGTTCAACATTCCCATAGACACACTTCTAAACCTTGCGGACGCCTTCCCAGAAGAGGCGGAGCTGTTATAGCGGCAAAGGGCGGAGCCAACCCAATACTGAACCCTACGGACTAAGACTGAGATGCCATTAAAGTTCATGTGCGTGTAAAGGCGTCCCAATACTTTCGGCAATATAGTGTACTTTATTTGGCACATAGTATAATGTGTAAGTGTCTTGCTACCACCATCCTCTTTATGCGCGCCTCTGGGGGGTGTGGATGTGGAATGCTTTTAAGCGGCTGAGGATAGTCTTGAATGACCCAAGGAGATTTCACCCCGGCCCCAGGCATTGGCGTCAGCTGAAGGGAGGAAAAGCCCTTACGGAAATAGCCGAGCGGCTGGGGGGAACAGATCTCGACGAGAAACAGACTTCGATACAACACCGGCACAATTGACATGTAATACTGTCCCTAAGTCTCCCACCGTC
Source organism: Nanorana parkeri (assembly GCF_000935625.1). NCBI lineage: Eukaryota > Metazoa > Chordata > Amphibia > Anura > Dicroglossidae > Nanorana > Nanorana parkeri. The sequence continues at coordinate 192,265 of NW_017308423.1, read as the reverse complement.
GCCGCTTTAACACATCAGTCCCCTGATTGGTCCTTGGTCTGGCGCCGGCATCAGGTCTGCGCGCAGGGGGGGCGCAACTTCCCCGTACAATGCAACGTGCCCCGGGTCACATCGTGTGCCACTGATGGGCAGTGAGTCGGGGAAGGGGAACCCGTCACTTCTTATAAAGCAAGGTGACAGGTGGAGGGAATGTCTGCACTTCAGATCTTGTCGGGGAAAACTCTCACTGTCTCACTCCGTTCGTAGTGCGGGGCGGGTTAGAATAGTGTGGGTGTTCAAGGATGGCACTCTACTAGTTTTGTGTCCAGGGCACTCCAGAAATGCTTCTCCTCCTGCAATGGGGTGCGTGTGGAGGGGATTAAACGAGAGCCTGCACTGACCACCTCAGAGCACGACCGACCACCTCAGAGCCCCACCGACCACCTCAGAGCCCCACTAAGCATCTCAGAGCCCCACCGACCACCTCAGAGCCCCACCGACCACCTCAGAGCCCCACTGACCACATCAAAAGCCCACCGTAATTGGGTGATAAATGTTTCCTAACATAATGTAAAAAAAAACCTTTTGTCCTGGGACGGGAGGGGGCGTGGCGGTGCGGCACCACAGCCACGCCCCCCTGTTTTTCAAACTATGATCCGGCCCCCAGCAATGTCTGAGGGACAGTGAACTGGCCCCATGTTTAAAAAGTTTGAGGACCCCTGGGGTAAAGCAATGCACCTGACCACTGTTCAGGTGCAAGAGACTTTAACCAATCACAACACAGTGCACTCTAAGGCCCCGTTCACACCTTTCCGTTTTGTCGGGCGTTCAACGCTCTATGAACGCTCAACAAAACGTACAACCATGAAAATCCCATTGTTTTCTATGGGTCTGGTTCACACCTTTCCGTATTTCCGCCCGTCTGAACGCGCTACAAAACGGCCGACGCCCAAACAAGTACATGTACTTCTTTGGGCCGTTTTGGAGGGCGTTTTCCATTGGGATACAGCCAAGTAGCCTTCAGAATCGCGCGACGGTCGCGCGATTTTTTGATCGCGGTAAAAAAAAACGCGCGACAGACGTGCATGCGTAATACGCCTAGGTGTGACATAATCTACATGTCCCCCAGGGCAGTACCCGGATCCCCATACATGTCCCCCAGAACAGTACCAGGATTCCCCATACATGTCTCCCAGGGCATTCGTCCCCTCCGTCTTATATTTTATAAATGTCGCTCTCTTGTCCTTGACGTGTTGTTTTACAGTTTTATTAAACCATATTGGTTTAGTCTTTGATCTTTTATTTTTGCTCCCTAAAGGTATACACTTATATATATATATATACACAACAAAAGTTGTGGTGGGGTTTTCTTAAGAGAGGACTCAGAAGGTTAGAAAATCGTATAAATTTATCAGTTCATAAAAATTATTATTCCATGATGAAAATTAAAATCGAAGTTAATATATACTGAGTGCCCAGATTATTATGACCCCCCCCATCAGTACTTCGTTGGGCCGCCTCGTGACTCCACGAGATGATGAAAGGCGATGCGAGGAATCTGACACGGCACTGTTGCCCTTCTGTTGTCTTGTACCAGTCTTGCCCCTCCCCCGTTCTGCTCTAACATTGACTAGTCGCTGACGGCCACAATTCGCACGTTCAGACCCAGATTTTCGGCTGACAGTCCGGTCTTTAAACACTTTAACAATGAGCCGCTCTTGAACATGTAACGAATTCTGCTGTTTTGCTGATACTCGCTCCATGGCTCCGAGCGCCAACAATCATCCCGCGTTCAAAGGCTGTAAAAGCGCGTTGTTTACCCGTATCTTCAGAAACGAATCACTTCTACTGTCGTGGTAAACAACCCGCTCCCCTATTTATAATGGTCTGGCCCTCTAGCAACTTCAGCGCCAAATTATAGCTAATTTGCCTACAAACGTCAGGTGGTCATAATAATCTGGCCACTCAGTGTATATACATGATTATCGAATCACTAAATGTCTTGCATATAGATCATACATAATTAATTGTCCATTTCCTAATGTCAATCATTTATCCATCATTATATTACATATACATAGTTGTGCCGCTCCACTGATCCCCTACGCGTTTCACATATGAGCTTCTTCAGCGGGTTCTATTCTCGGCAAAAAATCTATTCATAGGCATATAAAATATTATTTATTAAAGTATTCATACATCATTTGTAAATAATTTCAAACTTAATTAATACCTCGTATTTTACCTTCATTTCCATTTCCAATTAGCTATACATATTTCTTTCTTGTTATGCTTATATTGTACAGCCATTTATATTATCAAGATATCAATACGCCCTTAGTAAATAATTCCATGATTAGTCAGTCCCTCAAAATGTGCATTTCTGTATATTTCTTTTTCCATTTATAGTTAACTCTACATATTTCCTTCGTATTATAATTATATTATGCAGCCACTCACCCAGGGATCAGAGGTCATGTAGGGATCCAATTCCCGGAGGACAGGACCAGTTCCAGTCACCCCCAGAAAGTTCGAGTAGCGGAGCCACAGATGCACAAAAAGGTCCAGCAGGAATTTTGTATCTATAACAAACCGTGATTAAAGTTTTCCTCTATGTTTAGTCCCCTTCAATAACCCTTATCTTTCATCCCTGTATATACCCTGTTTCCCCGAAAAAAATTACTACCCTGGAAATAGGACCTAGTACTATTTTTGGGAATTGCTAAAATATAAGACCTACCCCGAAAATAAGACCTAGTTGTGACCATTGCAAGTGCCGGTGGTGGCATAAGGGGGAACTTGAAGAGCCGCGGGAGAGAATCAGCGATCCCAACAAAGCCAGTGCTAGAGGGAGCAGAGCCACATGAGCCGATGCCTCCTTTTTTTCGGGGAAACATGGTATGTATATAGGAGAATTAACAACCATCCCCTTATCCTTATAGCTTTATGTGTCCAGTGTTCATCTCTATATACTTATCCCTCCTTATGTGTACAATGTAATTCACTATTTGATTATCACCTATTGATTATTCTTACATTCATAATAATATTCATTAGACTCATTGTCCTCTGTGTCTAGCATGATAGCTGTGTATCCATTGGTGATAGTCCAAAACTGTTATATATCTCCTTAGACTTTTTGAGAAAAACGTTATGTGTGCAATTAAGTTATGTTTATTATTATGTGCCCATCTACTTCTATTACTTAATAATAAGCTAATCCCTAGTCCTGCACTGCAAGGTGTACCAATATAAAAAAAACGAATATTAATCCAAATCCAAATAATTAAGTGCCCATATATTATTTACCTTCAAAATCTACACAAAAGATTCTACTCCTCGAAATCCACCCTTTCGTTCTTAGTTTCCTGTTATGTTATATCTGTGTCCTCCACTCCTGTATGTGTCTCTCGCTTTTACGTGTTCCTCTCACTCACCCTCCGTGTTGTATACAGGTTGGGTCCGGACGGAGCTGTGCTAGACAAGCTCCGCCCCCTTCTCTCGATACCATATGTTTATTTAAAGCCGATCTGCTCTCTCTTTACCTGGCAGAGAGGTGTTGTGACTCTGGGTATGGAGTGCTCAGATGCGCATGGATGTCCATATGGCTCCACCGCTCAAACTGCTCCCCAAAATGGCTTGATCCAGGGAATTTAGGCGGCTGGGAATCTTGTTGTTCTATATGTTTGTAATTGTCTATTTTTAGGCTATTTTGCTATCGTATAGACAATATAAATGGCGCATGTGTACACATCCAAGATTCTACCTACATATATAGAAACACACATATCTGCATAAATCTAAGCCAATCATCCTCCTCTAGATAGGAAGCAACTTTATGCACATATTTTTTAATGTCACTGCATTACGTACCTTACATATCTCATCTCATTATAGTGGGCATACTTTTCACAAATAATGTTGTTATACTTTTTTCTCTATTTTAACATTTAATATATGGCTATTTTGGGATTCTTCTAATAGTCAATTCATGTATATCCAAACAGTTCTCAAGCGACTCTATGTGTCATAAACTGTCACTACATGACATCACTTTACATGTTGTCACTTGATAATAACAGACAATTTTCTACCTACGATGTTATTATATTTTACTATTTTCACTTATTACATATGGCTATCTTCAAATTCTTCCATTTATCAATTCATATATAGCTATAAGGGAGCCCACATGCATGCATCCACAAACCTATGTGTGTCCACGCATGTGCGAACCGACCTCACTGTTTCGAGTTCTAATCCAGGAATCCGAATATATGCACCTGCCTCCCATAATAGTTCCCCTTATTTTCTGTAAGGTAGTGGGACCCCCTAAATGTAAACACATTTCTGGTCAATATGTGTCTCAGCAGGTCTATGACAAATTCGTTATATTGCCATTGTTGTCTCGGTCTTTCTTTTAGAAAACCGTCAATTACCCTCAGACCTTTTTCATGGGGTATGCTGTTGTATAGCGTCTCTATGTCTATTGCTACTAGCCAGCATGTAGACGGTACTGACATCTCTTCGATTGTTTTTAACAATTCCAAAGTGTCCTTTAAATAAGATGGTAGTGAAATCACATGCCTCCTGAGATAATCATCAACGAGTTTACTTGCTGGTTCGGTTTGGCACCCAATTCCAGAAACTATTGGACGTCCTGGAGGATTCATTAGGTTTTTATGGACCTTGGGCAGTGCATAAAAGCATGGCATAACTGGATGTTTGTTATCAAGGAAGTTTAAAGTGTTTTTATCGATCAGTCCTTTTCCGTAAGCTTGATGGATGATGGTGATGTATTCTATGCTGAACTGTTCTATTTCTTTGATCTCTATTTTTTTTATACCATTCTATATTGTCCAGTATTTTTTTACACATAGATACATGTTGTGAGTGGTTCATTACCACAATGTTCCCCCCCTTATCCGAGGGTTTGATTACGATCTTGTTGTTACTTGCAAGATGTTAGGTTGGGTATATCTCTTCTAGATCTGCAGCTCTTCTCTATGTCTTTAGTTGTTTTTTGCAAAAAGGCCCATATATTTGGACTACCTTTTGCTGGGAATTTCTGGGATCTCCTTTGGTATCTCTTTGGTGATTGGCCCCCCATATTTTCGATGTTATCTTCCCCTATTTTTTGGTCGCTTTCTGGATTACTTTCTTCCCAGAGTTGCATTAAGTCCTTAATGGCTCTAAAATCATTGATTGTGTATCCTTGCCAATGCTCAGGTCCCTGTCTGTTATCATTCTTGTTTTCCATGTTTTTATCATATAGGACTTTAAACATTAGGTTTCTTGCAAATAGATGCAGATCCTTTACGGTCTCAAATAGGTCAAGTCCTCGGGTTGGGCAGAAACTTAGCCCCAAAGCCAAAACCTGTCGCTCCTGATCCGTTAATTCATATTCAGAGATGTTAATTATTTCCAACTTTGTTTTAGATGTTGTTTCAGAAAGAACGCATCCAGATTGCCTTGTTTTTTGTTGTCTCCCCTCATTCAGTACTCTAAAAAATCCTTGCTTCTTCCTTCATCATTCTCCCCTTCTTCTACTTCTCGTCTATTTTGTTCCTGCGGATGGCCTCCAACTGCCCCAGTTTGGGGTAAGTCCTCAACCATCAGGTTTGTGGATGATCCAGATTTATTTAGTTTCACCATTTTTGTTGACATTCCTATATCCACATTTGTTTCATTGTATTGAGAAGTATCCTCAAAAGAGGTGTCCGTATTTCTCGGATCCGTATTTGTCTCCATTGGTCCATCTTTTCTCTTGCCTCTTATTCCACTATGTTGTGACCCCCCACCTTTGGTTTTTCTCCGTGCCTCCAGGGATTGACGTATTTCGTATGTTTGTGGACCTCTTGGGAGTGAGTGCGAGGATCGTTGTGAAGAGCGATCCGAGTCTGAGTCATATACCGATTCGCCCCATGCATCTTGGTGCATGTCTGCCATTTCTTGATTCCTGATTATTAGTCCACTTGTATGCCTGTCCGGTACAGTAAGCCATTTTGTCTCGAATAAATTTCTGATCTTTTTTCTGGAAGAAATTCTTATTCAGGCTTTCCACATGTGTGAGCATCTCTTTTTCCCGTCTGTCAAAGATAGGCAGGGTGATAAGAGTTATATGCCTCACATGAACCACTTATTTCCTCGTCAAGTTTTCCTATTTCCCTCCGGTAATGTCCGTTCAGGATTTCCATCATGGAGATCGAGCACTTCTGTAAAGTTGCTTCCCATGTTTCTTTAAGTTCTACGTTGATATTCCTGACGTTTGGAAACGATCTGTATTTGTCAGGATCCAGAGCACCCCCAGGTGGTGCTGGAGCCAGGTCCTGCAGTTCCTGTGCTCGCCTGCGGGTGTCTCCAGCAGCCAGGGACTGTAAGGAACCTGCAGCTCCAGTACTCACCTGCGGGTGTGCCCCAGCTGTGACTGATCATCCCATCACCTGGTGCTTCCTGGGAGGGTATTTAGGCCCTCCCTGCAGTCAGGAAGCTGGCTCAGTATTGTGTCGCCTGCACTTTACTGATTCCCATAAACCTGAACCTTGCTTCCTGAACCCTGCTTCCCATCTGCAGACCTGCCACCGACCCGGCTTGTTACCCGACCACTCTCCTTGAATCCTGTTCCTGTACCGTGCTGCCCTCCTGTTAACGACCCGGCTTGTACCTGACCATTCTTCTTTTATCCTGAGGCCTGCCATATATCTGCAGGCCTGTTACTTCCCCCCTGGCTTGTTGCTTCCCCCTGGCTGTTGCTTCCCCCTGGCTGTAGGTGTGTGTTTGTCCCAACGGTGGGTTTATTACTTCACTGCTAAACCTGTGGGGGGTTGAGGGGGTTTGTAGTTTTGTTGATGTGTAGCAAATAAACTGTGTGCATAGAACCCTATCCTGTGTGGGCATATTAATTTGGTCATCCTGCGTGGGTACCTGCATGTGGTGTGAGGACGCCTGTGCATGGTACCCTGACAGTATTCTAAGACCCCAAGGGACAAAACCCTCCTCAATGTATCTATCAAAAAAATGTTTTATGCCAGAAACATTGTGATTTACGTTCCAGCAATGTTTTAAGTGCTTAGTTTGGATTCTCTGGATATTGAACTTGTATAGCTTGTTTGTATTTTTCCCATCAGTCCGTCCCAGGACGAACTCCATATGTTTCACATGATTTTTACAAATGTTTTATAAGTCACTATTAGTGATCTTATACCTTCAAATATGTGGAGGAGTGTCCACTCCTCTACGACCCCAAGCATCCGCAGTTCAAAAAAACCCCCAGAAGATGGGGAAGTGGCGGGAGATCACCGCAAAAAAATCTACTTGGATTTCTCCACCATGATTAGGATGCAGAAATAAAAACGCTGTGAGTGAATTCTCTTGCTATACCTTACCTTTATGTTTTATATACAGCATTTATACTACCCATGTACTAAAGAGTATGCATAATATAACTTTACTATAGGCACGAAGGAAGTGCACTGACAGGAAGAAGGAAGTGACATTTTTCATTTTGCTGCAAAAAAAATGCACCTGAACGCATCAAAAACACATCAAAACGCATTGCACTGCAGCTGCACGGACGCACGTAGTTCTGATGCAGGAATGGTATGAACGAGCCCTGATTGTAACTGGAGGTTGTACATTGTAATCAATGTAAGGTTTTTAAAGCTGTATTTTTCTTGCCTTCAATGAGGCAAATTTGTCAATAATTGCATCAAAATCAATATGTTTTGCTATATCTTGTTCAATTGACAAGATAGACATACTTGTTAATCTCTCCTGACCCGTTGATGCTCTGAGGTCGTTTTTGATTAGTTTTAGCTTGCTGAAGATTCTTTCACAAGAAGCCACAGTTACTGGCAAACAAAGAAAAATTCTTAAAGGAGAACTATGAGGCGGGTGCTTTTCACTCACCTCATAGTTCTAGCCGACCTGTGACAATGAGACTGTCACAGGTCGGCTCAGTAGATCGGGAGGTGAGCGAACACATACCGGCGCTCGCTCACCTCTCGATCCTGTCACGGCTCTCTGCCGTGACAGGGGAGGGGCTG
>NW_017308423.1:168343-183958 GCF_000935625.1 Nanorana parkeri | reverse complement strand
GGCGTCTCAGTATACCGCGAGCTGTAGCTCACGGTATACTGAGCTTAGGGTAACGGGAGGACGCTAGTTTGTGTCCTCCCGTTACCCTAAGGAGAACTATGGGGAAAAACCCTGACCCCATAGTTCTCCTTTTAAGGAAATTTCTAAATTTGGGTAAGATTCAGCCATACGATACCCATGAATAAAATTAAGAAGGTCCAAACTAGATGCAGTTGAAATGTTTGGGAGCAACGCTATTGCCTGATGTTTAAAACTCTGGATCTCAGAAGAAATGTCAGTGGTATTCAAATCATGGTTGTATTTTAGACTCAAATCTACAGCTGCTTTCTGAAGACTCATGGTATTCATTTTCACGAGTGAATCACCCGTAAGAAACTCAAAATCAGAAGAGATTTCATTTAGGGCTTCATATCTCCAGTTTAATTGTTGAATTATGGTGTCAAAAACAATTTTCATTTGTATTTTGAAAGACTTCAGGTGCTAATGTAGGAGATTGGTCTTCACATTCATATAATTGCTGTCTTTTTATTTTTCTATTTTTGGATTCCATAAATTCTGCCGCAATTCCTTCAGTCTTTTTTTTTTTGCAGTCCATAAAAACATTGGCCATATCACTGTCATTTTCCCACATTTCCTGTAAGATAATTTTTAGTCCCTTTATCATTTTTGAAGCCTGTTTTTTCCTTTGTTTCAATGAAGTCGATGAAACTTTCTTCTACAGCTACATCTCCATTTTCAATTCGGAAGTATCTCACAATCTGGGACATTTGCTCTCGATGAGATATGTCTGGTGTGCAGTCCAAAAGGAGGGAGTAATATTTAGCTTTTTTAACTTTGGAGATAATTTCACCAGAACATGGTCTCCTAGTAAGCCAATTAATTCATTTTGTATTGTGGGTGAAAAGTGACTCAGTGAACCTTTCTTGTGAGTTGTGAGTTGTAATATGTTGTTTTAGCGTTACATCATAATGGCTTATAAGTTACAACAGACTAAGAAATATTCCTGGCTCCAGGTTCTTCTATGTTGTTACTTGATCCTCTAAGTGGTAAATTGTTTTTAGCGCAAAACATTACAGCATCAAGTGTTACCTTAAGAATGTGTCTCCATTCTTGTTTTTCAGTTTCAATAGCTTTTTGGAGTGAGTCATCAATAGTCTCTCCGCTTAACAATCTTTTTTCCATGGATTTCCATTCACAAAAGTTTTGGCTTTGATTTGTTGCATTTTCGTGTTCCACAATACGATTTACATTTTTCCAGTCGTTAAACCCTACTTTTGTGGCGGCAATATTTGGTTTGGTGCATCGCTGATCGAACAGAATAGGTGGAAAACAATAAATAGACTTACTATTTTCTGAATAAATAAGCCAATTACGGTCAACAATTTCACCATTTGAAAGCTTCTTAAAAAAACAGTCTTTTGAAAATTTCCTACCATCTTCGGATGTGGACTCCTGGGAATCTGCAGTTTTTCCTTTGTCAGGTCCATGCTCAATAAGGTGACACCTTATGTTATCTGTTATACAAGGCCATGATGCTGGATCATTCAAATTTAGAACCCCAGGACAGGATTTACATTGCAGACTGTGGATGCTCTCATCAGTATGAGTATCCTTTAAGATATTCCAGGTGCTAAGTGTCTCATCATGGTCAAGAGTTCATAATGATGGTGACTGCGATGTTGTAGCTTCACAATCCAATTGCTGATTAATAGCAACATTAAATGCTGAAGCTGAATTCCCATTGCTACCATCAGAATCTAGAGACAAACTTGAATGAATCTCTCCAGAGACACTAGGTATTTCAGTATTCTCATTGCTTGATGCAGTTTTTCCTAGCCGTTTTCCCATTGATGACGACATTATGTTGTTTTCCATTTTGCAATGTTTAAAGTGATATTAAAAGGCAAAAAAATGTTCCCCTCCACCCATGTAAATGTTAGCACTTACCTTAAATTATGTCTCTTATTCTGGTCTTCCTCTTCTTTCCGGATGTTTTCATGTGTCACTCCGATCCAGCGCTGACTGCTCTGTCCCTCCGATCCAGCGGTGTCTGCAGGCGGGTGCATGCGGCCATTGACTTACCTTGCGTCTCTGCTCGTCTCCCGGCCGAGAATCGGAACTGCGCATGCGCCCGCCCCAAGATCCTTTGCAGCCGCACGAGCAGTTCCTGATTCTCGGCGCGGGAGCGAGCGACGATAACGAGGTAAGTTTAAAATGATTTCAAGCGTTTTTTTTTTTTTTACACTTCTTGCCTATATCCACTGCATGCTAGCAGTAGATATAAGCAAAAAAAAAAAAAACGGAGGGTTTAAACCTCTTTAAGTCTTTTACGGTATTCTGCCCCAATTGGTCGTTTATAATTCATTATACTGTAGGATCTTGTTCTACAGGCTGTAATACAAGCACTACTCTGTAAATAAAATGTAATACTACTCTGTAAATAAAAGTAAAGCCCTGTTTTATCTATATAAATGGCAGTATAACTGCCATGAATATATACTGAGCCTGACAACCGAAATCTTATATAGTGATCCAAACACTGAGTGTGCTATAGTATGACTCCTATCACTATATATTGATACAGCCACAGACGTTGGTACAGTATTGTATTTTATGTCGGTAGTCACCAGGGCCCTCTTCCTCCTGTCTGGGCTGTGATTTGTAGTCACTCTACAGTTTGGAGTCAGTGGTCGAGTGCCAGGGCCAAGTTGCAGCTGCGACCCTGGTAGGTCTGCCACTGACTCTAAGCTGTGGAGGGGCTACAAATCTCAGCAATACATTATACAGCAATGCAGAATACCGTCAACTATGGAGGAATACAAATGCCAGCAACACAGTATACATAAATGCAGAATACCACCAACTATGGATGAATACAGGAATACAATGCAGAATTACATCAACTGTAGAGGTATACAAGTCCCAGGAATAAATTATACAGCAATGCAGAATACCACCAACTATAGAGGAGTAAAAGTGCCAGCAATACATTATACAGCAATGCAGGATAATATGAAGCTACATACTCTGTATTGCTCCAGATTCACAGCCTGATATTTCCAGGGTCTCAGGAGGGCTGTGCGGACTCTCAGATAGGCTGTGCAGGCTCTTAGGTGGCCAGTGTGGGCTCTCAGGTAGTCAGTACAGGCTCGCAGGTGGTCAGTGCGGGCTCTCTCTGGTCAGTGGGACTGCTGGTAGTTCTGCTGCTGACATGAGTATCAACCACTGCGGGAGGAAGCTGTGAAGTGTTGGCTTGCTGCATGGCAATGTCTGTGCCTTTGTGGTAAATGGGTCCCCCTTCCTCCTGTCAGTGCCCCCTAAGTGGCGGAACTAATAGAGTCGCAGCTGTGCCTGGGACCTGGAGTTCCGCCACTTTGAGTGGGCCTGGACAGGAGGAAGCAAGCCCCATTAACCACTAAGGCACTGACATTGCCTCCTGCAGGGGTGTGGAAATTTTAAAAAAAACTACTTGTCCAGGGCCAAAAGTGGGGGCCGAATCTACTGGTCTCTCATGACAATCTACTTGTCCCAATACAAAAAAATAGTTTTAATCAAAACTAGGGATGCACCAATACCAGTTTTTGGGTATCGAGTACGAGTACCGATATTTTGCTTTCGGTACAAGCCTATACCGAGCATCGGTGCTTCCGTTGGCATGAAGCAGGCTTCCTGGGCAATCAGGAAGCTGGGCAGCGGGTAATGACATGCTACCCGGCTTCCTGATTGCACGTGAAGCCGGCTCCATGTTCCCCTACGGCACTGCCAGTCAGAAGAGATCTTCCTCTGACCGGAAGTTCTGGTATTGGGGATGGTATCGGAGCATTTGGGCGAGTACAAGTACTCGCACAAATACTCTGTATCGGTACACCTGTACTGGCGGACGGTAAGGACTGTTCTCTGAAAGGGAAACAAAAATTGGAGACGGAAGCGCCACTACCTAGCGCAATAAATGTGGTAGAGTGGGGTGTAAGCGTAAGTGTTGTACTCACCTGAGTCTGGGTGAGTATTCGCTTGTAGTCGTCGGGTTGCAGTGGAGCGGATGGGGTGGAAGTGGTCCCTCTTTTTCAGGGTGGCGTGGCGTTTCAACCCAGTAGGCAGATGGGGATACAAACGCAAGGGGGTGAGGTATGCAATGGTGGGTGAAGAAGGGGTGGGCTTCTGTGACTCACCGTGGGGATAGTGGAGGGCGGCTTTCAGCGATGACGGTGCGGCCCGTGTGGTGCCGCGGCGGTGGGCCCTGGGGTGGTCCTCAGGAGTGCTGGCACAGGTGTCCTCTAGTGGTAGGTGCTGTGGACCGGTAGAGCGGCGTGTTGTCCTGGATGGGGGAGCTGGAGAGCGGTTGGCGGTGGTGGACTGTTCAGCTGCAGTGGAGAAGGATTCACGCTGGGGCTTTCGGGCAGCCCGACGAAGCTGTGACCTGCAGGCGTTTGCTGGAGAAGCCTGAAGCGCGGATGTTGCGGCGTGAGCCCTGAAGAGCGGGTCATGGGGAGAAGTTCTGGGGGTTGGAGCCTGGTGTCCATCAACGAGCGGTGTTCGTGGACGGGTGGAGTGTAGGAGACACTCTGAAGAACCGTGGAGACTGGGCTGACGGCGACGCGTTTCAAAGGTTAAACCTTCTTTTTCAAGCCCGCATCGGAATTTACCCTTTAATGCACGTTGTGCGTGTAGGAGAGTTCTGCTGCCTGGCTACCACAATATGGTACACAGTGTAATGGCGGCAGTCCCGGGAACTCCCGAATGCTAGTTGTGAGTTTACAAATGCTATTCGGGCCTGTGAGCCGAGGTGTCATATGAAAAGCATTATGACACCTCACAGACCTGAATAGCATTCGGAAACTCACGACTATCATTCGGGAGTTCCCGAATGCTATGTAGCATTTGACAGCTGAGAATGTCAAATGGGCGGAGCGAGCCGTGACGTCACGACTCGCTCCTCCCATCTGTTTACTTTCGAGCAGGAATGTCATTTCTCATCTCAGTTTTCATCGGGATCGGATGGTGGTTGTGCGGCGGGACTTTTTTTTATTGTGGAGGGTTGGCAGGGGGTCGTGCAGCGTGATTGACGCTGGATTACATCGATGGAGCCATTTTTTTTTTAATTAAAGGATTTTGTCAAAAGTCTGGACTTTTTACTGACTATTTGATTGAACCCTTTAGTGAATGGGTAGGGGTACAAGTACGCCTTACTCATTCACAAGGGGGGGGGGGGCGGCATCTGGGTGCCCCTTATTTAAAGGGGTACCCCCATGCAAATAAGCCCCCTTGACCGCAGACCCCCACAACCACTGGGTCAGAGTTGTGGGGAAGAGGCCCTTGTCCTCATTGGCGGACACCCTCCCAATGCCAAGGGCACGTGGCCTGGTAAGGCGCAGTGAGGGGGGTGGGGCGCTCGATCGCCCCCCCCCCCTTTCCTGCCCTGCCGGTCCAGTGCTCGGATCAAGGGTCTGGTAGGACTGTTAGGGGGGACCCCATGTTTTTCCCCCCATTCATTGGCACTGGGGTTCCCTGGTAAAATTCCTACCAGACGTAAAGGGTCTGGTAGGGATTTTGGGGGGGAACCCCTCGCACTTTTTTTGTGTTTTAACTAGGGGGGTGGGGGGGGTCCCTCCTAACATTCCTACCAGACCTACCTAAAGGGTCTGGTATGAATTAGGGAGGAATCTCACGCTTGTTTGTTTTTTTTTCATCTTCTGCGGACTGTAAAAAAAAAAAAAAATTCTAATGTAATTTTGCTGCAACAAAATTTTGTCCGAATCCGAATTCCAAAACAAATTTAATTTCAGACCCGAATCCGAAAAACAAAATAATGCAAAATCCAAATCAAAACGGAACTAAACGAATATTTTGCTGGTGCACATGTCTAATGACTATATGCTGTTTTTGAGCCCTTTTTGGATGTATTTTATATTTAACATGTTTCACATCCTACATTCTCTTCTGTTAATTCATGTAGCAATGAAACTGAGAAATCGGTTCTTCAGGATCGTCCGTTGTGGAACTGACTTACTGATGAACAGAGAATCTCCTGCACCTCGCTCTAGAGAGCCGGTGGAGGTGACATGTATGTAACTGAAGGAAATATGATAAGTTTTTATGAGCAATGTGTTTAATTCACTTAGACATCAGAGATATGTTGTGCTTCATTGCCAACAAAGGATATATAACAAAGTATTGAGATGACCTTTTGATATTGACCAAATACTTATTTTCCACCATAATTTGCAAATAAATTGGTTCCAAATCAGCCGATGTGATTTGTCTGGATTTGTTTTCTCATTTTGTCTCTCATAGTTGAGGTCTACCTATGATGCCAATTACAGGCCTCTCTCATCTTTTTAAGTGGGAGAACTTGCACAATTGGTGGCTGACTAAATACTTTTTTGCCCCACTGTATGTGTTTAAATGGCAATAAATTGTGGCAATACGTGGCAACGCCACGGAGTATGCTGGCAACATGGTCACCCAGGACACTCAGCCAAAGGGGCTGAGAGGTTCCAGAATTAAAATAGTTTTGCAGGGAAGAAGATGGCCTTTCAGTTTCTTCCACTTTTTCTGGAGTTTAGCTGGGATCTGGATCTCTGGAGATTTCTTAGAGTTCTTGCTGGGGGGGGATCTCCAGCAGAAGGAAGGAAGTCCTGATTCCTCTATATAGATCTTTATTATCACTAGAGGGATCCCCAGCAGGAGGAAGGAGGTCCTGATCCCTCTATACGGATCTTTAGTTATCACTAGAGGGGTCACCAGCAGGAGGAAGGAGGTCCTGATCCCTCTATACGGATCTTTAGTTATCACTAGAGGGGTCACCAGCAGGAGGAAGGAGGTCCTGATTCCTCTATATAGATCTTTATTATCACTAGAGGGGTCACCAGCAGGAGGAAGGAAGGAGGTCCTGATCCCTCTATATAGATCTTTATTATCACTAGAGGGATCTCCAGCAGGAGGAAGGAGGTCCTGATCCCTCTATATAGATATTTATTATCACTAGAGGGATCCCCAGCAGGAGGAAGGAGGTCCTGATCCCTCTATATAGATCTTTATTATCACTAGAGGGATCTCCAGCAGGAGGAAGGAGGTCCTGATCCCTCTATATAGATCTTTATTATCACTAGAGCGATCCCCAGCAGGAGGAAGGAGGTCCTTATTCCTCTATATAGAGTTTACTGAATAAAGATATTAACAAGATAAGATAGAACAAGTCTAGAGAAGGGCAACAAATGGGGTGAAAAATCTGAGGGATAAAAAAAAAGATATAAAGGTACCCATACACTGCATGATTCTCGTACGAGAATCGCGGGAAATCCCGCGATCATACGAGAATTGTGCAGTGTATGGAAGGCGTGCGACCCTTTCTACTGTACGGTAGCACGTCTTCCGTCGAACCAGCAGGCTAGAAAACCCGCCGGGTACACGGTAGTTTAAACACAAGAAAACTGTAATACAAAATGCAACACAATACAGTTCAAATTACAAGTTGAAAGTGTTAATGTGTTTGTCAGGCAGATTATACAGGAAGAAATTGTAATGCATTTCATAAGATCTACAATTATTTTGGGTATGCAGTTATTCAGTTCACTGTTCTAAAATAAATAGCTAAAGAGGCCCCCAAGGACTCTGTGCTCTGCTGCAAGAATATACTTGTGTGAGCAATGTACCTGGGGATAATCCTCAACTGGTTGTCCCACTTGCAATGTTCAAGTCCCAGCTGGGTGGAGGCACTATTGATAAAGTTACACTCTGATATCAGGCTCCTAATTACTGGAGCCTCAGGATCTTCATGGTACTAACAGGTTGGCAGCAGTAGCATGACATCTCATCTAAACTTGGTAGCACTGCTAAGATGGTGTCCTGTTTACCAGACAGGGAGTGTGTATTCATTTTTATCGTTGTTATCAAGAAAAAGTGAAATTTGATGTGCCGTTGCCTGTAGCAACCGCAAGTAAAAATGTTTTTATTTTTCGGGGATAATTTAGAATGCCGTTGAACAGATTGTCACTTTATGGTTATGGAGAGGCATATACCCTGTATATGAAGTCGGGTACTTTTGAGCCCGTGGTCAGGTGGCTCTACCATTAGGACATTTTAGGATGTAGTCTAAAGCCTTGCAACAATGGGGGCCTTGCAGCCTGCCAGGCAGCAGGGGGGTCCGGGGACAGAGGGGGCTCTATTACAGGAAAACAGCACAGGTCCTAGTCCCAGGCGACCCCTCTAGCAGAAATTTCTGGTAAAATACCTTCTGTCGCTGGGCCTCCTGCTGAACTGACAGCAGGAGAGAGGGGGATTATTTTTAATTTTTCTGCTGCTGCGGATGAATACTGAGAACTGTAGCAGCTGATCATTAAGTTGTAGTTCCGGGCTCTGAAGCACAGGGGGCGGATTGATATCATCTGTGCAGCTGAACATTTATACATAATGATAAGACACACATAAATATTATCACACATACCAACATCACTCAAAGAAATCCTGACAATACACAAAGCACCACAAACACATACACTGACATTATAAAAACACATACAGAGATTGACACTGGCACTGAATATAGTTATCATGTTTTATTTTGAAGTATGAAATTCGGCAAGCAGCCCCCATAGGAGAAGAAAATGTGTCCAGTGGCCCCGAGTGAATGGAGTTTGAGACCCCTGCTGAAGAAGACTACAAATCACAGCCCAGACAGGAGGAAGAGGGCCCAGTAACCACCAACATTTCCATTAAAAGGCCACCAAAATCCTCAGAACCTGGTCCATGATGCCCTCGCCCAGCAGGTGAAGAGAAGCTGGACTCTGTATGGAGAGTGAGAAAAGGTAGAAAAAGACACCCAGACCATGTACAAGGTAACACAAGCACCTAGAGCCATGCGTCGCATTTTGTCATCATGAATAAGGAAGGATGGTTACAGTACCTGACCCAACCTTCTACGTTAAATGCGCACACATTGGATCATCTGTACTTTAAGGACTGCTACCTTTTATTTTTTCTTCAAGAACTCAGGATGGTTCCTAAGTTTTTTTTTTTTACAAATTAAAACGTGTTTGCAATACTTCAAGAGACGGTACCTCAGCACTGGAGGGACAGTGTCAGAGCAAGTTATTTTTGAGTGGAAACGTTTTTGAGTTTGTTTGCTGAAGAACATTTTCAATGGGAAACGTTTCGAGTTGGTTTCCGAAGATTCAGCCCTTATCCACCTTAATTATCACTAGAGGGATCCCCAGCAGGAGGAAGGAGGTCCTGATTCCTCTATATAGATCTTTAGTTATCACTAGAGGGGTCACCAGCAGGAGGAAGGAGGTCCTGATTCCTCTATATAGATCTTTATTATCACTAGAGGGGTCCCCAGCAGGAGGAAGGAAGTCCTGATCCCTCTATATAGATCTTTATTATCACTAGAGGGGTCCTCAGCAGGAGGAAGGAGGTCCTGATTCCTCTATATAGATCTTTAGTTATCACTAGAGGGGTCACCAGCAGGAGGGAAACCCTTCAGGAGGAAGGAGGTCCTGATTCCGCTATATAGATCTTTATTATCACTAGAGGGGTCCCCAGCAGGAGGAAGGAGGTCCTGATTCCTCTATATAGATCTTTATTATCACTAGAGGCGTCACCAGCAGGAGGAAGGAGGTCCTGATTCCTCTATATAGATCTTTATTATCACTAGAGGGGTCCCCAGCAGGAGGAAGAAGGTCCTGATTCCTCTATATAGACTTTACTGAATAAAGATATTAACAAGATAAGATAGAACAAGTCCAGAGATGGGCAACAAATGGGGTGAAAAATCTCAGGGATAAAAAAAAGATATAAGAAAGACGTTTCCCGGCAGAACACATGTGAATGTTATTAAGTTAATCAGTTTAATACGTTTAATAAGTTACTTTATTTACTTTATTTCAATAAGGAGCAGAGTGGAATCACTACTCACTTTCCTCAAGTCCTTCCCCAAAACCAGAAATTCTGCCCTTATTATTGTACTCATGTCCCAAGTAACTTGGCTGTTACACCACTTTCTATGTAAATAGTTCAGTTGCTTTAGGACAATATAATTATTCCACATTCTCACCAATTATTTTTTATTAAATTTAGGTCATCACAGATCGCAGAGCGTAACCTGAAAATTGTATTTTGGTCTTAAAGCTGAACTCCAGGCAGATAAATAGGACACAAAATAATGCAGCTCTGTATTCATTAATACATCATTATATACCCTGAGTGGCCAGATTATTATGACCACCTGACGTTTGTAGGCAAATTAGCTATAATTTGGCGCTGAAGTTGCTGGAGGGCCAGACCATTATAAATAGGGAAGCGGGTTGGTTACCACGACAGTAGAAGTGATTTGTTTCTGAAGATACGGGTAAACAACAATTTAACAGCCTTTGAACGCGGGATGATTGTTGGCGCACGGAGCCATGGAGCGAGTATCAGCAAAACAGCAGAATTCGTTAAATGTTCAAGAGCAGCTGTTGTTAAAGTGTTTAAAGACCGGACTGTTAGCCGAAAATCTGGGTGTGAACGTGCGAATTGTGGCCGTCAGCGACTAGTCAATGTTAGGGCAGAATGGGGGAGGGGCAAGACTGGTACAAGACAACAGAAGGGCCACAATGCAGTGTCAGATTCCTCGAATCACCTTTCATCATCTCGTGGAGTCACGAGGCGGCCCAACGAAGTACTGATGGGGTGGTCATAATAATCTGGCCACTCAGTGTATATATTAGGAATGCACCTATACTAGTATTGATATCGGTGCCGATGCCAAGCATTTGGGCTAGTGCTCGTACCCAAATGATCCGATGCCTAGCCCGATACTTCAGCTTCCGGTATCATGACGCCGGGCAGAGAGTCAATACATGCTGCACAGCTTCCTGATTGGCCGGGACGCCGGCTCCATTCCCCTTCGCCAATCATGAAGCCGGGCGGCGTGTAAGGACAAGTCTATGGGACCAGAACACTGAAAATCAAATGTCCCCATTTTGAGGGCTTATATGCAAGTTATTGGCCATAAAAGGTATATGGGGATTCAGGTACTGCCCTGGGGGACATGTATGGGGACCCGGGTACTGCCCTGGGGGACATGTATGGGGATCCAGGTACTGCCCTGGGGGACATGTATGGGGATCCAGGTACTGCCCTGGGGGACATGTATGGGGATCCAGGTACTGCCCTGGGGGACATGTATGGGGATCCAGGTACTGCCCTGGGGGACATGTATGGGGATCCAGGTACTGCCCTGGGGGACATGTATGGGGATCCAGGTACTGCCCTGGGGGACATGTATGGGGATCCAGGTACTGCCCTGGGGGACATGTATGGGGATCCAGGTACTGCCCTGGGGGACATGTATGGGGATCCAGGTACTGCCCTGGGGGACATGTATGGGGATCCAGGTACTGCCCTGGGGGACATGTATGGGGATCCAGGTACTGCCCTGGGGGACATGTATGGGGATCCAGGTACTGCCCTGGGGGACATGTATGGGGATCCAGGTACTGCCCTGGGGGACATGTATGGGGATCCAGGTACTGCCCTGGGGGACATGTATGGGGATCCAGGTACTGCCCTGGGGGACATGTATGGGGATCCAGGTACTGCCCTGGGGGACATGTATGGGGATCCAGGTACTGCCCTGGGGGACATGTATGGGGATCCAGGTACTGCCCTGGGGGACATGTATGGGGATCCAGGTACTGCCCTGGGGGACATGTATGGGGACCCGGGTACTGCCCTGGGGGACACGTATGGGGATCCGGGTACTGCCCTGGGGGACAGGAATCAATGTAATAAACACTTTAAATTAAATAATAATACATTTTGTAAAATTTATTACATCTTAAAAAAACTGTATTTTTTAATTGGAGCAGTGATTTTAACATCACTTAAAGCGAAACAATAAAAATGAAAAATGCCTTTAAATATTGTGCCTGGGGGGTCCCCTTTACCTGCCTGTAAAGTTGTGCATCTGTACAATGTATAGAACCTGCTGCAGCAAAAGAGACATTTCCAAAGAAAAAAAAAAATCACATTTATTTATTTTTTAAAGCGTGTGGTTCCCCCTCCCAAACAATACCAGACCCTTTAGGTCTGGTAGGAATGTTAGGAGGGACCCCATTAAAAAAAAAGCGTGGGGTTCCCCCCAAAAGTCATACCAGACCCTTAGGGTAGTTGCACTGTAACTTGGAAAGCTTAATTCCCATGGGCAAGTGCAGGAGCATGAAAGGAGATGGAGAGAAGGATCCAACTGCCAATGCCTCTACATATGCCAAACTAACTCTCCAGGCAACATCCTAATGACCAGAGAATTACCCGGCCAGAGACGGGTACATCACCCAGATGTAGCGGGGATCTTCCAACTAGATTCCTCAGGGATCTCACTGGACGAGTCCCATGTGTCCCTTGCAGAAATCAGTAAAGCAAAACAAACGACAAACGCACTCAACAATGTTACCAGTTATACAGTAAGGTGCACACGAAATGGGCTTTGAACAGTAGAACAGTAGAAAGGCATCATGGCACACTCACAAACTAGCATGTAAAACAACTTGTCTCACCACTAAGGACAATGACAGAGGTTTGGATACACGTCTTCTGCAAAGGATGTGTAAGCCGCACTGCCGCGCCAAGGCACCTCTTATAGTGCGGTCCTAACTCTAAACTATGAGAGTCTCCCTCTGTCATTGTCCTTAGTGGTGAGACAAGTTGTTTTACATGCTGGTTTGTGAGTGTGCCATGATGCCTTTCTACTGTTCTACCTTGCAGAAATCAGACTCTGCCTTTGTGTGAACAATAATAATTTGCTTGTGTATAATTTTTTTGAGGTCCTGAAAACTAATTTGACAAATAATTTAGAGTCAAAACTCTCCTGCCAAAATGATCAGGCAACATTCAGAAGTCAGCGAACAACATGCTCAGCTGAGTTGTCAGCGGGCCCCTGAAGGTCAATCAAAATGATACTTGTGTGCCAGATAAACTAAGATTGGCTGTTGTCGAGGAATGTGACTTCCTTTTATGGCGCATCGCATGCCGAATCAATTATTATTTTTACTGCACATGTCATTTATTTGGCCCTGTTAGATTATTCGACACTTATAATATTTTTAGGTGTCTTAGGGTGATTGCGCAAATCGTGTTTGATGAAATGTCCAGAGAGGAGTAAATACAAGTGTGACTTTATTTGACTATATAAAAGAGTCCACAAGTACTGGAAAGGTCCAAAAATCAACACAAATATACAAAGACAACAGTTCTATCAACAAGAAGGCTT
The DNA here is from genome assembly GCF_000935625.1 of Nanorana parkeri. Classification (NCBI taxonomy): domain Eukaryota; kingdom Metazoa; phylum Chordata; class Amphibia; order Anura; family Dicroglossidae; genus Nanorana; species Nanorana parkeri. The sequence goes on along the minus strand of NW_017308423.1, from coordinate 170,709 downwards.
TACTGTCCAAGTGGGAATATGACAGTATAATTGTTCTGCTCAACGCATGTCACGGGTAGACAGCTTCATGAGTAGCTTGTGAGACCTGTTGCAATGAGTTATGGTTGAAGATATGTCCAAGTGGGGAGAGTTGTTCTACAACCCCAATTCCAAAAATGTTGGGACGTTGTGTAAAATCTACTTAAAAACAGAATGTAACGATTTACAAATCTCATAAACACGTATTTTATTCACAATAGAAAACATAATACATTTTTAAACTGAGAAAATTGATCATTTTAAGAAGAAAATCAGGTAATTTTGAAATTGATGGCAGCAACAGGTCTTAAAAACATTGGGACAGGGCAACAAAAAGCTGGCAAAGTAAGTGATACTAACAAGCAGGGTTATTCAATAAGCGGCCGAAGGCAGCCAAGTGAATGACCAAGCCAAAGTGAACAGAGCTGAACGACGTTCGGCTATTCACTGATTTCAGCCGTACGTTGGCTGAAATCAGCCATACATCGGCTGCATCTGTATTAGCTGAGCTTAAAATCCGGCAGGACACTCGCTGCCGTTCGCCCCTATTCTCATATATTCTCATAGTGGTCGAGCGGCATTCCTCAGACTTCAATTGGTTAAAACTGGGCGGAGCCAGCCGTAAGATCTCGGCCGAGCCGCTCGGCCACCTTTTGGCTGCTGTATGGGCTATTGTGAATAGTCCGTACAGCAGCCCTTCGATTCGACTGAACCGAAAGGCTCTGGCGGTTGAAGAGAGCCGAAGGATCAGCCTAAGCTATGCCTGTATCTTTCGGCTCCATAGTGAATAACCCACAAGGAAAAGCTGGAAGAACTAATTAAGTAAATTGCAAAAGGTCAGTAACATGATTGGATATAAAAAGAGCATCCTAGAGAGTCAGAGTGTCTCAGAAGTAAAGATGGGTCGAAGTTCACCAATCTGTGAAACGTTGCACCCAAACAATATCGAACAATTTCAGAATAATGTTCCTCAATGTAAAATTGCAAAGACAGGAGAGCTCACCTCCTATCAGTGTGTCCAACGGTGGCTGCGTTGTCTTGCGCCATCACAATCTTAGTGCACTATTGCACATCTCTGTTGCACCAAATATTGAACAAAAATCATTTTATGAACCATTATTTTATTTGGCTCAGATAATGAGATATTTTTTTGCACAAAGTCATACTTGGGATTTTTTGTTTGTTTGTTTCAATTGCTCCACTGGTTGCAAACAGCTATATCTTTAGAACAGAAAGAGGTAGGAATCTACAACAAGGTTTTTTAAAATCCTAGAAATGTACAAAAGTGGGGCGTTCAGAAGTCAGTAAACAATGTGCTCAGCTAAGTTGTCAGCGAACCCCCAAAGGTCAATCACATTGATACTTGTGGGCCAGATAGAATAAGATTGGCGGTTGTTGAGGAATGACTTGTTGTACGTGAAATACTATTGTGGCGCATCCATGTTTTTTTTTTGTATGCATTCAAGTTGTTGCTCACCTTCTGAAAAAAGTTGTCTCTATGAGTCACAGCTCTGCCGCTCTGTACTGCCCGCCCACACAGCTGGAGGAGGAGGAGGAGAATCAGATGACGCCGACCCTGTAAGATCAGGACCCGGCGGTTACCTTGACTGTGAATGAACTCGTGTGTGACACAATTCATCTTCGCACAACATTTGGGTCTTGTTCACACCAAATCCAGTGCGTTCCCACAGTGCGATCACCTGCATGGGAACAAATGGAATAGCAATGCCCACGGTGCAGTGCAATTGCAAAAAATAGTGCAAGCAATCGCACTGCTGTGCCATGCATTCCAGTGCAGGCGATCGCACTGCGGGAACGCACTGGATTTGGTGTGAACAAGACCTAAATGTTGTGCGAAGATGAATTGTTTTAAATCACAAATATTTCAATATTTAATCATTATTCAATATTTAATCACAAACGCTGAGAAGTGACCTATGCAACAAAAACAATCACTTTTAATATCCATGGTTTTTTTGTATGCATTCAAGTTGTTGCTCACCTTCTGAAAAAAGTTGTCTCTATGAGTCACAGCTCTGCCGCTCTGTACTGCCCGCCCACACAGCTGGAGGAGGAGGAGAATCAGATGACGCCGGCCCTGTAAGATCAGGACCTGGTGGTTGCCCTGACTGTGCCTGAACTCGGCGCCGTGGACTGGGGGGTGCCCCAGGCCCCCGCCCCCCCCCCCCCTTTCCCAAGACGCCACTGTTCAGACCCGCCGCCTCAGCGGCTCACACTTCACCCTGCGGGAGCAGTGTGTGTGCAAGGAATATTCGCTTTATAAGACGCACTGTCATTTTTGCAAAAGAGTGCGTCTTATGGAGCGAAAAATACGATATATATATATA
>NW_017308423.1:149201-161571 GCF_000935625.1 Nanorana parkeri | reverse complement strand
CCCCCCCCCCCGCCCCGAGACGCCGCTGTTCAGTCTCGCCGCCTCAGCGGCTCACACTTCACCCTGCGTGAGCCGTGTGTCTGGAGAGAGTATTGGCTCCATAAGACGCACTGTCATTTTCGCCCCCCTTTTGGGGGGAAAAAGTGCGTCCAATGGAGCAAAAAATACGGTAACTGTGGGGCGTAGTCTGGCCGCGCGAGTATATGGCTGCTTGATCCGTGAGAAGCGCCGCCGGATCTTACGAAATCACAAAAATCGTAAATGGGATCGCTACACTTACCGAAATAGTCCCGATCAGCATCGGCATACCTCCAGACATGTCAGCAGCTAAAAAAAAGTCCAAAGGCCCTAAGAAACTGACAGATTTCTCTTCGAGGCCTGGACAGAAGAACAGTCCAAAAGGCACCGGTGGGAAGTGTGTCACAGCGCCCCTATCACTCCTTCTCCCTGCAGCACCGACTCTGACATGGAGGAGAACGGCAGCAATGATAGAAATCGTATACAGGATTTATCTAAGAGACCTGCCAGCCCACCCTTAAGCTCTCCTCACACTAAAGCACCAGGGAATAAAAAACAGTCTACAGTATCTGGCACAGCCAGCCCAGTCATCACTCCATTACAGGATCTTCCTGCTACTGACACCCCAGCTTCTGAGAATTACATTAAAAATGTGTTACTGTCACTGAGATCAGAATTTCAGCAGGACATCCAGTCCTCTCTTTCTGGATTGCAATCCCAAATATCTGAACTGGGTTCTCGTACTGACAATGTGGAATCTCCCTTTAATGACTATGCCTCTGCTCATAATTACCTTGTGGATGTCTATTCTGATCAGGGTCATATAATTCAGAAATTGCAAGAAAAAATTACTGACTTTGAGGACAGATCCAGACGCAACAATATTAAATTTAAAGGGATCCCTGAATCTGTGGGCCCCACAGAACTGCCTGTATACCTTCAACAGCTTGTTCATGCCTTACTAGCTAACAGCTCAGGCCCTGATACGCTTATTGATCGCGCCCACAGGCTGCATAAGCCCAACCATCTACCGGCGTCTGTGCCCAGAGATGTAATTGCAAGAATCCACTTTTTTCATACCAAAGAAAGACTCATGTTTGCTTCTAAACAAGCTCCTGCTCTCCCAGAACCATTTACACGTGTTTCGCTGTATGCTGACATCTTGGCTGCATCTGCTCAAAAGCGCAAGGAATCTCTAAGGCACTTCGTGATCGTCAGATTTCCTACAAATGGGGATTCCCAACGAAGCTCCTGGTCTCTCATCTCAACAAAATAATCCCTATACTGACCCCGGCTGACGGTGTTCGAATTCTGCATTCCTGGAATATACCTATACCATGCCGACTCCAACGTCCCGGCCTCAACAAGCCAGGAAGATCCATATGGACTGGGCATCTCGCTGACTTTACATGGCTCTCTAACATGGATGAGGTTACCCATCTTCTAGAATATGCTACCTGATCCTGATCTTCAAGATCTGGCGATTTTCGCTCTCTTGGATTGTTCTGACCCCCTATTTAAGAGTGTGCCATGCACACTGTCAGGTAATCTTGTTTATTCGTTTGTTTTTGTTATTGTGTTATAACCGTTCTATTAGCTTGGTATCAATACATTGTTGTTTTTTTATGTGTATTGATTTGTTTTGCACGTGATTATCAACTGTTTTGGTCTATCCTGATTTTCTCTTCTGATGGTACTAAGCTTACGCTTTTCCAGGTCTGGTGTACTTTCTACTGCCTAAAGTTCCTTCTTGTTGTTCTGCAACATCTCTGGGCATCATGTAGTCACACATGTCCTTAAAAATGACCTTGCTTAATGCTAAAGGTCTTAACAGCCCTAATAAAAGAGCTTTTATGCTTTGGAAAGAGGCGTTATCCCTACATACTGTAGTGATGGTCTATGTGTGCAGGAGACCCACTTCTGTAGAGATAAACCTCCTATATGTAAACATCGTGAGTTCTCACATTATTTTTTTTGCTCTCTCTGACAAAAAAAACAAGGGTGTCATGATAGCCATTAAAAAAACAGTCACCTTCCAACTGCACGATTCCCTAATTGACTCAGATGGCAGGTTCATTATCTTGGTGGTAACAATCAATGGCTGCCTTCTGACCATAGTAAATGTCTATGCCCCTAATACTTATCAGAAAAAATGTATCTCCGCGGTAATGCGCTCAATTTCTGACATGCGCAAGGATCACCTTATCATTTGCGGTGACTTCAATGAGGTACTTTTCCCCACGCTTGACTCCTCCAATACTAAAAGGAAACGCAACACTTATCTCCCATCTTTCCTTCGTTCTAATGATCTGCATGATGCCTGGAGATGCCTACATGGCAGCGAGAGATTACACCTTTTTCTCTTATATGCAAAACTCTTATTCTAGACTGGACATGTTCCTAGTAGACAAAGTCACTCTACAACATATTTCAAAAGCTGACATTGGATTAATCACGTGGTCAGACCACGCTCCGGTTTCCATATACATATTTCCAGCAATTGCCCCCCCGCTTCTCCATATCTTGGAGCTTAAATTCTAGTCTCATTTCACATCCCGCACATAGCTTTTATGTCCAGTCTGAAATAAGTGCATTTTTTGACATTAATCCTTCCTCTGCTAGCAACCACACAGTAGTGTGGAATGCACACAAAGCCTTCATTAGAGGAATTTTGATGAAAGTGGGGGCACAAGAGAAAAGGAAACGTAACAAAACCCTAACCCAAATCCAAACCCTTGAGGAGTCTAATAAGAAAAATCCAGCTCCATCTACTTCTTCCACTCTACGATCCCTTCGTCATGAACTTAGTTTGCTTTTGACCTCACAATATGATTTTATGATTAAAAGGCTTAACTTGAAATACTACTCTCAAGGAAACAAAGCAGGCGCATTTATAGCCCAATAATTTAAACACCGGAAAGAAACTACCAGAATCCCTTACATTTTTCCAACCCTCTTGATATAGCCAATCACTTTAGTGAATTCTACTCCTCATTATATAATCTAACAGACTCTCAAATCGCCCTCCCACCCACCACCTCTGACATACAATCTTTCTTGGACTCAGTACGGCTCCCCTCTATTTCACCTGATCTAACGCAGTTATTCACAAACCCCGTTTGAGGTTAAGGAGGTTTTGAAAGTTATTTCGGACTTGCCCCTACATAAAGCCCCGGGCCCTGACGGATATAGTGCGGAATATTATAAAGCTTTCTCTTCCATCTTAGCCCCTCATTTATGTATTATTGCTAACGAAGCGGCAGCCACGTGTTCCTTCCCTAACGAATCCCTTGAAGCCACCATCATTACGATTCCAAAACCTGACAAACTTTTGGATGACCCTGCTAATTTCCAACCTATTTCATTACTTAACGCAGATGTCAAAATGTATGCAAAGCTTTTTGCTAATCGACTATTGCGGGTGCTTCCTGATCTGATTCATCCGGATCAGGTGGGATTTGTATATGGCCGACAAGCTCCAGGTGGGACTAGGCGTATGGTTGACCTTATACAAATCGCAGAGCGATCGGGGGAGCCTTCTCTGCTTCTTTCTTTAGATGCAGAGAAGGCCTTTGACAGAGTACATTTGGGGTACATGAGAGCTGTATTGCACAAATTCGGTATTGTGGGTTTTTTGGGCTCAGCCATTGATGCTCTGTACTCACAACCCAGCGCGAGAGTAAGAACATCGGGTCTAATGTCCACACCTTTTCAAAATATTTATGGTACTCGACAGGGCTGCCCTCTGTCCTCCTTGATCTTTGCACTGGTGATGGAACCCTTGGCTGCTGCGATCCGTGAGAGTACCGCTATACGTGGAGTATCTGTTGGCCAACAAACACACAAAATAGGGTTATAATGATGTAATAATCTCTATAGCTGATCCCCTGACCTCACTGTCAGAGGTTCAAGAAATCCTCACGAGATTCAGCAAAGTTTCCTTCTATAAAACCAATCACTCTAAATCACACATGCTGGCCATCAATATTCCGTCTACTACTAAATCCATTATTAGCGCTACCTCACCATTCTCCTGGGCTACCTCTCACACCCTCCCATACTTAGGCATCACTCTAGTGACCCCTAGCTCCAACCTCTTTACTTATAACTATGCTCCACTCCTACTTAAAGTATCAAGACTTTGTACGGAGTTGAACAGACCTACTACATCTTGGGCAGGAAGGATTAATCTTATTAAAATGTTTGTTCTTCCTCACATATTATATATGTTCCGAGCGCTCCCTATTGCCCTTTTGCCTTCTTACCTAAAAAAACAATTTTATATGGAATGGCTAGAAGCACAGAATATCAAGACTATGTCTTCACACACCCAAAGCCTATGCTGGTATGGGAGCACCTGATATTGCTAAATACTATAAGGCAAACTTGCTGGATCAAGCGAAGTTCTGGTGGTCACCTCACCCTGACAAAATATGGTCCCAAATTAAGAGTGATATCTTATATAAAAACCTCAAGCTTTTATTATGCTCCTCCCTTCTCAACAACCCCCCCACTAAACATTTTCTAGACACAGTCACAGCAACACTACGGGTCTGGCACACCTTCGACTCCCCACCACACTCCTGCAGCGAATCTTTTCTTAAACACCTACCTCTGCTCACTCTGGAGTATGTCTTAGACGACATGCACATGTCAAATTGGGTGAGTTTGGGGCTTACCCATTTACATGCTCTATATACTGATGGTCATTTATTGTCATTTGACGAGTTGTGCAGCAAATATAATCTTCCAGTTAGGGATTTCTACAAATACCTTCGCATAAGACATTATTTGCAATCGATAGGTGTTAGAGGGGGATCGCTCCTTAAGAGAAGCATACATTTTTTCTGTGCTAGTTCTTCACCCGCAAAGGGAATCTCCTTTTATAATCTTCTAAGTGAGCCCATATCTCAAGATAAATTACCGTCTATGAAGTGGTGGGAGACTAAATATAACGTTTCAATTTCCCCGGAGCAATGGTACAAAGAGATCTCATGGCCTTTTGAAAACATCGAGATGTTTGAACCACTGGGAATCCCTACAGAAAATATTTCACAAGTGGTACTTTACACCACAGAAACTCGCCAGAATTTATCCCTCATCCTCACCACTTTGAAATTGTGAAAATTGTGGAATTGTTGGCTCCTTGATACATATCTGGTGGTCTTGTGTCTCCATCAGATCCTTTTGGGATTCGGTCTTCTCCTTTATTTCCACAGTTACTCACCTTCCTTGTGATGGGTCCCCACAACTTGCTTTATTAGGGATTGGACTAAATGAATGGCCTATTGGTTCTAGAACTGTAGTCTCACACATCCTTATATCTGCTCGCCTGGCAATAGCGCGGGCCTGGAAACAATCGGAACCTCCATCACTCGGCGTAGTTGTACACATATTGAACACGCATGTCCACTTTGAATTTTTGTTTCCCAAAGCTAATATGAAACTCCGCACCTTCACCTTACAATGGGCCTGCTGGTTGGCAGACGCCAGATGCATGACTCAGGTATCATGACCCCAACTAATACTCCTAAAAGCAAAAAAATACTGCTTCCTAAGTATGTTTATCACTTATTAGACTTCCATGATCATCACATACTTTCTTGAGACGGTAGAGAGAACACAACCTCCACCAACTATCCTGTCTCTGGGCTACATATGGACTCTCTCCTATGGAGGTCTGTTTATATAAGACTTACTTTTTCAGTTATGTTACTTGCTTACTACCTGTTAATGCTGCAATATCACTTACTGTTGACTTTTCCCATACAGTTGTTTATTGGATGACCTGGAATACTGCTGTATAACAATATAGAATACTATTTTCCTTTTATCTAAATATATTATTTATGTATGTATAGCAGGATTTTGTTTTCTTTATGTATGTATGTATCTATGTTGTGTAATTTTTTTGTTTGTTTGTTTATTATTTCTGTTCTATTGGCAAAATCTAATCAATTCATTGTTAAAAAAAAATAAAAAATAAAAATACGGTAACTGTCTTGCACAATCATCCTCTTGATGCACTACTGCACACCTCTGCTGTGCCAAATATTGCAAAAATCATTTTATGAACCATTATTTGATGCAACTTGTTTTTTGCGTGTCAATTGCGTTTTTTTGTGTGTGCAAAGTCCCACTTGGGATTTTTTTTGTTTTATTGTTGCAATTGCTCCATCAGTTGCAAAGAAGGAGGAAGGAATCTGCAACAAGGTTTGCCAAAATCCTTGAAATGTACATTGATTACTCAGAGAGAGTGTCTTTCTTTCTCAATAGAAGTGGGGTTGCTCTCTAATAAAGAACAGACCTGGGTGTGGATGTGGAAGGTATTTACACAGCTGATGATCTTCTACAATGGCCCAAGGAGGATTCATCCTGGCTCCAGGTATTGTTTAATGTGTACATTGCATAATTACAAGTTCCTTGAGGGCGTGAGCTCGATGTTTATAAAATTCCAAAAAGACACACAATCATCATGTGATGGAAGTTCTTGTTATGCATCTCCTTCTTTCCACGCTGCACAATTGGCATTTCCCCTTTGCAGGTTAGGTGAGTCTGCAAGACCTCCATTCCTTATTATTACCAAGAACATTCACCTTGTGTTCCTTCTTAGAAGTCTATCTTGTGTCTTCTACTGATGACCTATATTAGATTATTGTTCCCCTGTGCTAGCTTCTTGTACATGCAATGTTCAGTCGGCTGTACACTGGACAATTCTGATATATGAGGAGTATTGTGAAGGTCGTTTAACTGAAGTCAGGGAGGCTGAAGCAGCAGACTCCGTCTCTGGGATCTAGTGACTCAAAGGGCTGGTGTTTGTCGCTGATGGTCCCGGGGCTGGAGAGGTGAGTGCAAACAAGTTCACATAAAGGAAGTTTAGTGTTAAAGTTACAGGGAAGATTAATATGCAGGTTAGTGTGATGGCTACTGCTAGGTTTACAAGAATGGTTAGTGTTGGGGGTTAAAAGGAGGGCTGGGGTTAGGGTTACAGGGAGATGTAGTGTTAGATTTACAGGCAGGGTTACAGTGAATGTCAGTGTGAGGACGACTGCTAGGCATACAGTGATAGTAAAGAATTTAGTGTAATGGAAGTGCTGGGGTTCTTGGAAGGTTAATGTTAGGGTTTCAAGAAAGATTAGTGTGAGGATTTCAGGGAGGGTTAATGTTCGGGTTGCAGGGAGGGTTAGTGTTAGGGTTACAGGGAGGGTTACAGGGACGGTTCGTGTTAGGGTTACAAGGAGAATTCGTTTTAGGGTTACAGGGACGGTTACTGTTAGGGTTACAAGGAGAGTTAGTTTTAGGGTTACAGGGAGGGTTAGTGTTAGGGTTACAGGGAGGGTCAGTGTTGGGGTTACAGGGAGGGTTAGTGTTGGGGTTACAGGGAGGGTTAGTGTTGGGGTTACAGGGAGGGTTAGGGTTACAGGGAGGGTTAGTGTTGGGGTTACAGGGAGGGTTAGGGTTACAGGGAGGGTTAGTGTTGGGGGTACAGGGAGGGTTAGGGTTACAGGGAGGGTTAGTGTTGGGGTTACAGGGAGGGTTAGGGTTACAGGGAGGGTTAGTGTTAGGGTTACAGGGAGGGTTAGGGTTACAGGGAGGGTTAGTGTTAGGGTTACGGAGAGGGTTAGGGTTAAATGGAAGGTTAGTGTTTCAATAAAGGTTAGTTTCAGGGTTGCAGGGAGGGTTAATGTTAGGCTAGCAGTTAAGGTTAGTGTGAAGATTAAAGGGAGGGTTAGTTTTAGGGTTACAGGGAGGATTAGTGTTAGGGTTACAAGGAGAGTTATTTTTAGGGTTACAGGGAGGGTTAGTGTTAGGGTTACAGGGAGGGTCAGTGTTGGGGTTATAGGGAGGGTTAGTGTTACGGGGAGGGTTAAATGGAAGGTTATTGTTTCAATAAAGGTTAGTTTCAGGGAGGGTTAAAGTTAGGCTAGCAGTTAAGGTTAGTGTGAGGATTAAAGGGAGGGTTAGTGTTAGGGTTACAGGGAGGGTTAGATTTGGGATTCCAAGGCCATCATCTACTACTTGAGTCAATGTTTGCTCAGAGGAAATGCTTCCTCCTGCCTGCAGTGGATGGAACCTTCTCGGCTGTTGCTGTATATTGTGATCTGTCAGGAATGTGTTCTTGTAAAGTTACAGATTTATTTATTACAGGTATTTATGTAGTGCCGACAATTTACGCAGCACTTTTACATAGCGAACATTCATATCAGTCCCTGTCCCCATGGAGCTTACAATCTAAGGTCCCTATATACCATGCATACATACAGGGCCGATTTAGACAGGAGCCAATTTACCTTCCAGCATGTCTTTGGAGTGTGGGAGGAAACAGGAGTACCCGGAGGAAACCCACGCAAGCACCGGGAGAACATGAAAACTCCTTGCAGGTAGTGAGTGACCTGACCGGGATTCAAACCAGTGACCCCAGTACTGCAAGGCAGATAACTTTGGGTTAGGGTACAGACACAGTCCACTCTACCAGAAATAACCTTGCAGAGGTGTAACCATGCCGAGGTGTGAGCTGTGTGTGTATACATTTTGTTGGAAGACACACAATTCATCCGTTGTCAGAATGATTCCAAGCAATAAATACATCTAGGGAAGATTTCCTCCTTTCCATAAAGCACAATTATCATTTGCCTTAACAGGTTAGACGAGTCTGCATTGCCAAGACCTTTCCCCTTGTGTGGTTTCCTCTATGGATGAATGATATTAGATTATTGCTCCCCTTTCATGCAACTTTAAATCTGCTGTACACTAGAGAATTCTGATGTATGAGGAGTGTTGTGAAGGATAAGAAAAACGATTTGTTCAGCCAAGAGAGGCTCTTGAACAGAGTGCAGCTACATAAGAGGGAGTCGGAGAGTTAAATAGCAATGTAAAAAAGATGATTTATTAAATATTCACAATTAACAAAAATTAATTGACACATAAACCGACTACACAGTTGATACCTTCTAACCCCACACCTTTAAAAATGATTATTGCAATAATCCATTCATGCAAAACAACATTCAAAACTTTTTTTGGAGCTTGCTGATCAATATTGTTTTATTATCAAGTGATTCTCAATTCCAGAGGACACAGCGCTGGGACTAAAGTGATTTGTGCTGGAAACTATGTATCCGATGCTTGGGGATTCTTGAGTTAACTCTTTCTAGTATTTTTCCTCTTGTTGGGGATGTCTTTTAAGTTGATTTCACCAGTTTACAAGTAAAGTCACTATGAACTGAGCTCATATCTTTGTTGGTTCTTTCTAGGGACACCACCAACGATATTAGAGCAAATACTTGGTTGAAGGGAACTTATGGGAATGTATCGGAGCATGAGAGATAAGCCCGGTGATATGGGTAGGCTGAATGCCGCTGAGTTATAGATACACTGGGGAAGGAAAACCTCCAATCTATGTGTGCTAGTAAACTCAAGCAATGTCTTTTACTCACGGCTGCTCTCTCCCTTTGACCCGGCAATCAGTCTCTCAGGGCGCGTGGTCGCTCGATGTTTTTCTCCCCTGTTCCGCTCGTTGTGGTGTACAGATAGTTTTAGAAAGTTCTTAGACGTATTCCTGTGTACTGAAAGTGCTTTTAAGAGGCGTCCCAGGTTCTGCTCGATTTAATCCCGTCTTGCCAGTGAGGATAGTTTCCTTATCCCGCTGTGTCAACATCAATCACTACTACAGACTTTTAAAGCTCTTCATGCAAGTAATGTAGTGTGTCAGTCAAGCATCCTGCTGTGGATGACGCGTTTCGCCCCTCCTCCGTTTCCTGGGGCTTCGTCAGATCCTAATGGGTAATTAGTTGATGAGGTTTTTATCTGTTTTCCCATGTATTAACTATTAACCCATTAAGTGTCCTGAATGGTTGAGCACGAGACAACTTTTTCACTTTGTGCATTTGCATATTTGCTTTTTGATCGTATGTAAAACAACAAGGAGGTTTTCAAAAAACGGTAGGAACAGACATGATCATGCCCAGCAATTAATTTCATATCATCAGTCATACTGTTTTAAAGTTGTAAGTATTGTTAAATCATGATCAAAGTGATGTCTGTTCTAGCTAGTAGTTTAACTAAGTTTTTTGGATGGCTTCTTGTATGTATCTTGTACACTCGACATTGAGATTATCTGGTACCTTACAAAGGGTAAACCAGCTCCAAGTTGACATTATTCATAGTTGAGTTATTAACTAATTTTTCATTTAGATGAAATAATTGGGTATGAATTCAATCATTTTTATTTATTATTTAGTTGTTATTTTTCAATTTATCTACTACTACCTCACACAGTGGCCGGGACCCTCCACTTAGATACAACAATGGGGAGGGGAATCTTAGTAATATTTCTGGGGGTTGCAGGGATAAAGGCTAGAGGAATACCTGTAGATTGCACTCATTGTTCAATCCATGTGGTATCATGGTCCTCAGCTTGTAGATCCACATTTTTTCTTTTTGTAGTAGGATTTTATTAAAATCTCCTCTACGTGCTGAAAGTTTGAGTGCATATATTCCCCTAACCTCTATCCCTGCCACCCTCCCCCCATGATACTTCAAAAAATGTTGTGCCAGAGGACTATCGTTATCCTGGTTTTTTATATCCCTTAGGTGTTCTCCAATTCTCGTTTTTAGTTCACGTTTAGTTTTGCCTATATAGGACTTTTTACAAGGGCACTTTAATTCGTAAATTACACGTGTTGTATTACAATTGATGAAATGTTGTATATTAAAGTTAGAAGTGCCCGTTGAATCTGTGAATTGTTTGGATCTACAGACAAACGGGCATATATGACAATGCCCACACGCAAACATGCCTTTTGGTCTAGTCGATTTGGATAGCCAGGTCTCATGCGGGGTGGGTATGAATTCCGAGGATACCAATTGATCCCTTAAATTGCGTGCTCGTCTGGCAGTCACCAGGGGGTAAGAACCCACTATCTCAGCCAGAATTGGGCACAGTTGGAGTATGTGCCAATGTTTGTTCAATGTTCGTTTGAGGGTATACCAACTCGAGCCAAATTGTGTAATCATACGGACCCTTTTATCTTGTGTATCTTTTTGTGTTTGTCTATTAATGCATTTAAGAAGTTCTTCCCTGTCCCTTTTGTTGGCTATGGCTAGGCTCCTTCTTAGGACTCTATGCGGATAACCTCGTTCCCTGAAGCGGTCATACATTCCTTTTGATTCTTTTTTAAGGATGTTTACCTAAAGCCAGAGAGGCTGGAGCAGTAGACTTGTGTGTGTTATAAAGTAGTTACCACTCCAAGCTCGCTACCGGGATGGACTACAGTCTCAATACAAATGAGTAAACTAAACATGAGATTGTAGTCCATCACAGGGGGGAGCTTGGAGCAGTGACTACTTTACAAGACACACAGGGACCATGGGGAACAAACATACTATATAACCAACGAAAGTAACTTCAACTACATGCTAATAATATATATGAGATAAAGGATGTTTTAGGGGGAAAATAAGCAATTAGCTTTAACTGATAACTTGGACACACACTTTACATTGTTTCGGTTATGAGTTCTTCACTAAACTAATTCTACTGAAGAATTAATTTTACTAGATCCAAGTTGTGAGAATGAAACGTTCCGGTGTGCTTTTCTTTTTGTTGTTGTAGATGTAAGGATCGGCGAGTGGGGGATGGTTGGGGGAGAAATACTAATTATTTTGTATACTGTGTATAAATGTCATAATTTGAGGCCATGTAGAATAAAGGGGACAACTGTCTGTTACTTGTAATTGATACTCTTGTGGTGCCACCTCTTTCCTCCTGACTATCGCACCCATTAAAGCTTCTTGGACATCCCATCACAAAACTGTGGGCATTAGTATGGAGTTGTCCCACCTACCGGCTAGTAAAGCCTTCACTTTTTTGGCAAGACTTTCCTCAAGATTTTGGTGGGTGTCTGGGAATTTGTTCCCATTCCAGGGTTTGTGAGGTCAGAGAATGATGCTGAATAAGAGAATCTAACTCACAATCAGAGTTGCAGTTCATTCCATATTTGTTCATTAGGGTTGTGGTCAGGGCCTTGTGCAGGCCATTTAGCTTCCTCAACACCATACTCATCAAACCATATCTTTATAGAGCTGGCTTTGTACACAGGGGCACAGTTATGGTGGAACAGAAAAGGGCCTTCACCAAACTGTTAGAACAAGGTTGGAAGTGCACAATCGTCTAATTATTTACTGTACACTTCACTAGGAACACCGGAACTCAATAATTGGTATAATGGAGACATTGGGCTCCATTTATATGGTTCTAGCTCTGGAGCGGGGGACCATTCTGGCCAATCAGGGGCATAGCTGTCAACATGGCATCCAATCAGCCTCAAACCACCTAAATCCAGACTATATA